>NC_089993.1:2100000-2330000 GCF_036417845.1 Apteryx mantelli | reverse complement strand
GAAGCCTGGGCTGACAGTCAGCTCTCCTGCAGGAGGTGTGCTGCTGTTGACAAGTTGTGTCATCAGGTAAAGGAGTTATGGGAGGAAGTCAGTAGGCTGCGTAGCATCCAAGAAGATGAACAAGAGATAGACAGGGTATTCTTGGAGACTACAGCTTCAGGAGTCCCAACCCCCCACAGCAGTGGAGTTGCCAGAGGGCTCTGTGCCATGTGAAATGGTACATCATAACACTGTAGAAGAAGGCTGGAAACTGGTCACTTCTCATAGGAGAAGAAAGGCTCCTACTCCTCCTGAAGACTTGCAATTGAGGAACAGGTTTAGTGCCCTCCAGATTGAGGAGAAGCTGGGCATGGCTGCAAGGGAAGCAACTAGGACAACAGTCCCTGTGCCTTGCGGGGACACCTGGAAGAAGCAGCGAGTGATTGTTGTGGGTGACTCCCTCCTGCAGGGGAAAGAGGCACCCATCTGCTGACCTGACCTCTTGTCTAGAGAGGTTTGTGGCCTGCCAGGGCCTCATGTGAGAGATGTCATGGAAAGACTGCCAAGGCTTGTCCACACATCGGACTATTACCCTCTGCTGCTCTTCCATGTGGACACTAATGATACCAAGGGCAAATTGGAAACCATCAAACAGGATTTCTGAGCTCTGGGGATGGTGGTCAAGGGTCTGGGAGCCCAGGTCATCTTCTCCTCAATCCTGCCAGGGAAGGGGATGGATGTGAGGAGGAGGAGATGGATTTCCCAAGTTAACAACTGGCTGCACTGCTGGTGTTGGCAACAGGGTTTTGGTTTCTACGACCGTGGGACCCTGTTTGAAGATCGACAACTGATGGCGAGAGATGGGATCCACCTCACTAAGAGGGGCACGCGTGTCTTTGCCAACAGGTTGGCCAGCCTGGTAAGGAGGGCTTTAAACTAGGAAAGATGGGGGAAGGGGAGAGTTATAGAGACAGGGTAGTTGGCAAAACACGGCTCAAGACGGGATGTCTCCAGCGGGTGGGTGCAGCCAGGGAAGTGCGCATGGGATGTGGCTATGGAGGATCCTCTTGTATCCCTCCTGGGAAACCTGCATGCTCGATCACCTCTCTGAAATGCCTGTACACCAACGCACACAGCATGGGGAATAAACAGGAAGAACTAGAGATCTGTGTGTGGTCGCAGGGCCATGATCTCATTGCAATTACAGAGACATGGTGGGATAGCTTGTATGACTGGAGTGCTGTCATGGATGGCTACGTGCTTTTTAGGAAAGACAGGCCAGGAAGGCAAGGTGGTGGAGTTGCTCTTTATGTGAGAGAGCACCTGGAATGTATTGAGCTGTGCCTAGGGGTGGATGAAGAGCAAGTCGAGAGCTTATGGGTACGGATGAAAGGGCAGGCTAGCATGGGTGACACTGTTGTGGGTGTTTACTAGAGGCCAGCTGATCAGGAAGAGGAAGTCGATGAGGCCTTCTACAGACATGCCCTGGTTCTCATGGGGGACTTCTCATGATCCCAGGCCCTGGTTCTCATGGGGAACTTCAACCACCCTGATATCTGCTGGAGAGAGACAACACAGCTAGGCACAAACAGTCCCAGAGGTTCCTGCAGAGCATTAATGACCACTTTTTGACACAGGTGGTGGAGGAGCCAAAGAGGAGAGGTGTGCTGCTGGACCTCGTACTAACAAACAAAGAAGGACTGGTTGGAGATGTGAAGATCGGGAGCAGCCTTGGCTGCAGCGACCATGAGATGGTGGAGTTGAGGATCCTGCGAGGAGGAGGCAGGCACTGAGTCGGATCGCAACCCTGGACTTCAGGAGAGCAAACTTTGGCCTCTCCAGGGTCCTACTTGGAGGAATCGCATGGGTTAGGGCCCTAGAAGGAAGGGGCGTTCAAGAGAGCTGCTTAATATTCAAGCATCGCTTCCTCCAAGCTCAAGATCGGAGCATCGCTATGAGTAAGAAGTCAAGCCAAGGGGGCAGGAGACCTGCATGGATGAGCCAGGAGCTCCTGGCAAAACTCAGACAGAAGAAGGAAGCATACAGAATGTGGAAGAAGGAACAGGCCTCTTGGGAGGAATATAGGAACGCTGTCAGAGTATGCAGGGATGCGAGGAGGAAGGCTAAGGCCCACTTGGAATTAAATCTGGCCAGGGATGTCAAGGACAACAAGGAGGGCTTCTTCAAATGCATCAGTAGCAAAAAGAAGACTAGGGAAAATGTGGGCCCTTTGCTGAATGGGGTGGGTGCCCTGGTGACGAAGGATACAGAGAAGGCAGAGTTTCTGAATGCCTTCTTTGCTTCAGTCTTTACTGCTCAGGCCAGCCCTCAGGAATCCCAGACCCTGGAGACAAGCGAGAAAGTCTGGAGAAAGGAAGACTTTCCCTTGGTCGAGGAGGATGGGGTTAGAGACCATTTAAGCAAACTTGACACCCACAAATCCATGGGCCCTGATGGGATGCACCCACGAGTGCTGAGGGAGCTGGTGGATGTTATTGCTAGGCCACTCTCCATCATCTTTGAAAGGTCATGGAGAACAGGAGAGGTGCCCGAGGACTGGAAGAAAGCCAGTGTCACCCCAGTCTTCAAAAAGGGCAAGAAGGAGGACCCAGGGAACTACAGGCCAGTCAGCCTCAGCTCCATCCCTGCAAAGGTGATGGAGCAGCTCATGCTGGAAGCCATCTCCACGCATGTGGAGGACAAGAAGGTGACCAGGAGTAGTCAGCATGGCTTCACCAAGGGGAAATCATGCTTAACCAACCTGATAGCCTTCTCTGATGGAATGACTGGCTGGGTAGATGAGGGGAGAGCAGTGGATGTTGTCTCCCTTGACTTCAGCAAGGCTTTTGACACTGTCTCCCCTAACAGCCTCATAGGTAAGCTCAGGAAGTGTGGGCTAGATGAGTGGGCAGTGAGGTGGCTTGAGAACTGGCTGAATGGCAGAGCTCAGAGGGTTGTGATCAGCGGCGCAGAGTCTAGTTGGAGGCCTGTAGCTAGCGGTGTCCCCCAGGGGTCAGTACTGGGTCCAGTCTTGTTCAACTTCTTCATCAATGACCTGGATGAAGGGACAGAGTGCACGCTCAGCACGATACAATACTGGGAGGAGTGGCTGATGCCCCAGAAGGCTGTGCTGCCATTCAGAGAGACCTGGACAGGCTGGAGAGGTGGGCGGAGAGGAACCTCCTGAAGTTCAACAAAGGCAAGTGCAGGGTCCTGCACCCAGGGAGGAATAACCCCATGCACCAGTACAGGTTGGGGGTTGACCTGCTGGAAAGCAGCTCTGCGGAGAAGGACCTGGGAGTGCTGGTGGACACCAAGTTAAGCATGAGGCAGCAATGTGCCCTTGTGGCCAAGAAGGCCAATGGTATCCTGGGGTGCATCAGGAAGAGTGTTGCCAGCAGGTGGAGGGAGGTGATTCTCCCCCTCTACTCAGCCCTGCTGAGGCCACACCTGGAGTACTGTGTCCAGGTCTGGGCTCCCCAGTATGAGAGAGACATGGAGCTACTGGAGCAAGTCCAGCAAAGGGCTACTAGGATGGTGAAGGGCTTGGAGCATCTCTCTTATGAGGAAAGGCTGAGAGAGCTGGGCCTGTTTAGCTTGGAGAAGAGAAGACTGAGAGCGGATCTTATCAATGTGTACAAGTATCTGAAGGGAGGGTGTCGAGAGGATGGGACCGGACTCTTTTCAGTGGTGCCCAGCGACAGGACGCGAGGCAACGGGCACAAACTGAAACACAGACAATTCCACCTGAACATAAGGAAAAACTTTTTCACTGTGAGGGTGACAGAGCACTGGAACAGGTTGCCCAGAGAGGTTGTGGAGTCTCCTTCTCTGGAGATATTCAAAACCCGCCTGGACGCGATCCTGTGCAACATGCTCCAGGTGACCCTGCTTGAGCAGGGGGGTTGGACTTAGACAATCTCCAGGGGTCCCTTCCAACCTCAACCATTCTGTGACAGAAATTTAAAAGGGACTGTCTTCAACCTCTAAGAGTTCGAGCATTCCCTCACACACACACCCCACCTCCTTTTTTAATTTGGCTGCAAAATCACACAAATACAGTGTAGAAACAAAATGGGCACGTTTTGCTTATTTGAACGCAGCACGGCGAGGAAACCAAGGGGCAGCAAGCGAAAGCGGTGGCCATTTCCCCCGCAGCGCAGGTCCCGGGAGGGCGCAGCGCTTTGGCGCTCCCGTTCCCTTCCCTCGGGGAGGCCGCGTTTGCCAGGCTGCCGGCACGTCCCTGCTGTCCCGCTCCCGGCCCGGCCCCGAGGGCGCCTGTGGGTCGGCTACGGGGCGTCGCGGGTCCTTGCTGTAAGCCTCTCAGGCGCGCAGGCCGGGCGCGCCGCAGCGGTAGCCTCCGGCCCCGCGGCGCCCTGCAGCTCCTCCCGCTGCTCCTCGGCCCTGCGCGGCCGCAAGCTCCGCGCACGCCGGGCCGCCGCTGGCTCCCCTCCCCGGGACCCTGCAGCGGCGGAACCTTGAAGCCGGTGCCGGGGCGCCGGCCGGACCGCCGCGGGAGCACAAGCGGGCCTCTGGCGGAACCGCGTATCCTAGCAACCGTGCGGCAGCCCCCGGAAGCGGCTCGGGTGGCAGGAGCAGGCGGCGCGGTAGGAGGGCGGCGGGCCCGGGGAGCCGCGGCGGGGGAGCCATTGCCCTGTCCCTGCGTGGCCTGCGGGAGGGGGCTCTCCTTTTCCCCCATCCCCCCGGAGGTGGCGCCCTGCCTGCCCTCGGCCCCGGGCGTCCGGGCCTGCCTTGCTGTGCCAAGGGTCCCGCAAAGAGACACCTCGGGTCTCCCCTCCCCCGCCTCCCCCCATCCCCCAGCTGGGGTCAGACGTGGTCCTGAAGGGCTAATTGACGGCTCTTAACCGCTTTGAGAGACTCCCATCACTGAGAGAACTTGGACTGAGGATGAACACGTGGGCCCAGCACATTTTTATAGAGGCAGCTGAAGAGCCAAAGAGTAGCGCTTTAATTTGCCTTTAACCAGGCTTGGATTGGAAAAAGGGATATCAAGGAAAAGGCATTTTACAGCTGCTAATATTTCTTTGCCTATGCATGTCCCATGAATACCTTCTTGAACAGAGATCAGATTTCTAAATCACAGAAAAATAGATGAGCAAAAAGTTGGAAGACTTTGCTGGGAGACACAGTCCTACAGCTGTTCCCAAGGGAGAGGCATAACCAGTTTTTCAGTGCTTTTGGTATTTCCTGGCCTGGTGACCCTAAACCCTGCAGAAGGACTTCTGAATTGTCAGGCATAGATTTACCAAAGGCTGTGAAGGCTACTGCCTTTCCATTAGCACTCCTTGGCGTAGTCTGTGCTGATGTGACAGCCCATTTGATGAGACTGGGGCTGCGTCTACCCCAAGTTGCCAGTGCTTTTGTTTTTAAAATTATGAAATGAACCAGTCCTGTAGTCCTGTGTTCATTTGCTTGTTTGATTTAAATAGCAAGTTAGTTAATTTTATGCTGTATCTTCTTTTTCTCTTTTTTGTTTTTTCGTATTGCTGCTTGGGGAAAAGCTGGGGGTTTTGCCTTAGAAACAGTGGGCAGTTCTGGGCATCTGCTTGGGAGCATGGAGTAAAAATATTAGGATATTTCTGTTAAAATTAACGGCAGTGAAATAGATGGCTGTAGTGACTTTTAAAATGTCAACTTTAGATTTCAAACAGTATATTAAAATGAATAAGGTATATACTTGTCATCTTTACACAACAAGTCATAGAGTTGGGAGTACAAGCTCTGCTTCCTGAGCTCCCAGGCCTGTTCCCTGATTACAAGAATATGCCAAATTAACATATAAATAGGACACAGTCTGTTTTCAACTATAGGGATATTTTATATTTGTTGGCTATTATATCAGAGCCTTCTCAGCAATATATGCAGCATCAAAAGGACAGATGAAGTACTGTATTATTGTTCAAACTGAGCTGTAGTCACAGTAGTAAGCCAAGTAAAACTAAGTTAATTTAAAAGATTGGGGAAGGCAAGAGAAAAAACAAGATGGAGAAGATAAGGATGAGAAATGTTTTTCCTCCATGAGAATTTTTTCTACCATTTATATGGCTGTTTTAAAAAAAATCTTGCTGAAAAATAACTGAATTAAAAGAGTCAGTTTGGTAATTCTTCTCTGAAATGTCTGCTCTGCGGGCACACCTTTAGGAAGGAGAGCCACGTAGGAACACTGGAGATCTCTTGTAGTGATACTGTCAAACAATGGTGACACCTCTGGAGGAAAAATAAGAATAAAAATTCAACTTTAAAAAGATATACCCCTATCTTTTCAATATTACTGGTGGTAGCTTTGATAAACAAAACAGAAATACTAAAAAAAAACCATTCAAGTAGGGTTATTTCTTCATTTTTCTCTCAGTCCTTTAAAATGGCCAACTCAATTTCAGTTTTTAAAGTACTCAGTTGTTGGTAAACTTCACTTGTAAGTTTTTAGTACTGCAATACAGCTAGAATTTTATACCTCTAGCAAAATTTATATTATTTTGAATAATTTCGGAGCATATGCATATATGTACCTTCCTAACATATTCCATCTGTTTTCTTCTTTCTGAGTTCTTGCATTTAGATATTATTTATTTCCTTTTTCCTGTGAATATGTGTATAGGTCTTAGCAAAAAAATGAAAATTCTTTTTCAGACCTAAAGCTAAATCCTGGACTAAATCTCATCTCACCTAATAATGTTTCTTTAACAATCTGAATAAGGTAGGCAGGAAGGAGAGGTGGTGCAGGGAAGGCTATTTTGACTAGTATTCTTGGACAAACCACAGTGCCTTTCTAAAGAAGGGAGAAGTGAAATATAGGGGATAGGTTTTATTTCAAAATTTTTTCAAGGACCAGTCTAATTAATTGTGTCTATTAGCTGATTTTCATCAAAGTTTCTTGTCTGTTTCAGGAAAGACTCTTCTAGATGGGAAATGTGTACTTTTTCTTCCTCATGATCTTCCCCCAGAAAAGCCACCCTGATATTATCTATTTCAATAGAAGCGGAAAACAAGTTTTGATGTCTTGTTTTTCAGTCTGTCTGAATCTAATAGATATGATGCTTTGTCTGGTGAAAGGCTAAGTCTTTCAATTGTACTGCAGGTCTGTCACATTTTTCACACCTGGTGTCCTGTATCTTTACAGTCCTAAGATGTCACATGTGCTGTTTTCTCTTTCTACCCTTCTTTTGATACAAGTTTCCACTTGCTTTTTCCCTTTTGCTGGGGGCCAAGGTGGGGTAACTATAACTCTCTCCGTGGCCTCAAAATGCCAGAGGGGTGTGCCAGGTAGCGAGGTGAGGTTCTGAGCTCCCCTCAGGAGCTCAGAACACTATCTACTTTCAGCAGCATGCTGCAAACACAAAATCTCTCACAAGCACCCTTACAGCTGTTTGAAGGGAAGTATTGGGGCGTGCTTTGCAGTTTTGTAGTAAAAGGGAAAATTCAGGCCCAGAAAAACACTGTGATACTTGCAATTGTGATGCTTTTCCCTGTGGCATGAGTGAGATAGATGCCAAGGAAGCTTCACCTTTTGCCTCGAGGGGCTGACAACTCATTCACGAGCAGACATTTCCTGCTGCTGTATTTGGCAGGGCTGTGGTTCTGAGACTAGGTTAATCACTTGTCTTTGTTGCTTCCTCACTGCCTGCTCCATGCCTTAGCAAATTGCCAGATGCTGGGATTTACTAGATCAGTTGCCCTGTATTAAATAGAGAGAAGAACAAAAACACCAGGGACTTCCATGTGGTGCATCCTATCTACATGTTAAAAATACGATCTCTGTTTCTCTTTCCAATTGACTGGGTCCCTTGTATAGGAGCCAGCCTTAGGGGCTTGTAGAGTTTTCGCATCTCTAACAAAGCACTAAAGGACAGAAAAGGACAACAGGCGCCGGATGCTGATTGTTCTGTACCAGCGCACTCCTTACTGCAATTATATTTCTGTTAGAAACCTTGACCTTATTTAAAGAGACGTTGTCAACTGCCTTAAAGCTCCTTTTTGTAAAGGTCTTATAAAGTCATTGAAATGTTTTCTTAATGACATGAAGAAAAATATATTAGATAAAGAATACTGATAAAGATGCTTTTCTTTTTTAGGATCTTGCATCTAATGAATTAAAACTACTATGTAAACTTTAATCAGTTAATCATCATAGTCTCTTCACAACATAATTCAGAATTATTATCTGTATTTCTAGATGGGGGGAGTGAGACAAGAAGAGTTGAGTGATCTGACTGAGGTTGTTCAGTGAGTTTGCATAGCTCCCAATTCCTAGAAGATAAAGAAGGCTCTGAAATTATCTTGCTTCATAGCTTAAACCAATGTTTGATTGTGAGTAATGGGAAAAAATATTCCCCAGAGGCATCACAGTGTGTGTCTATTTAGGCACTTCTCTATGGAGTTTTCAGGAGTATCCAGTGTCAGAACCAAGATACCAAGATCCAAGATTCCTGATCTTGGCCAGTCCAACAGTGTGTGTGCTTCTCAGTGTACCATCATGAAAGATTGTTCCAGGACTGGGAAAATGACTTTGCTGGGAAATTCCAATCTCACCACCCATCATTTCAAAGACTGGAGTTTATTAGGAGCCTGCTAAATACTTCTATAATTTGAAATGCCTGTTGGCTATCACAAATGACGATATCTGGTTTTAGTACAAAGGCAAGTGGTTGGACTTAGTGTTTTAAAACTTGACTGGGCCTTCTCACCAATGACTTTGGTCAGCTCAGATTTTCTTTGTATGCAATTGCCGTCCCCAAATTTTATGTTTGTGTTTATTGGCAGGTGTACCATTCTGTAAGGATTGCTGTCATGGTACTTAAGGTCTTCTTTCCTTCGTGCTGCTCCTCGGCAGAAAGTGGCATTTTGATCGGCCGTTGGATCTCAGAACAGAACTCTGCTGTTATCCTTGCAGTGGTCCATTTCCCTTTTATTCCTGCCCAGGTGAAGCAATATCTCAGTGAAGTCCAGCAGGTGACCAAGATCAAAGTTTCTGTGCTTGGCTCATGGAGCAACAGCAAACAGGAGAAAGAAGAGAGTCTGAGTGAGTTCTTGGAAGACCTTGGGACAATATTTTCCCATGAGCCATGGATTCAGATAAGCAAAGAGAGAGACAGTAAATTTTGGAGTTGTTCTACCCTTCAGAAACAGTCTAACAGCCCTAAGGAAGAAGAAATCATCTTAGTATATTATGACCAGCGCAAAGTCATGCTTTCCCATCTGCATCCCCCACTGGACACAACTCCCTCCACTGACCATAAGGCAAATGATGCTTCAAAGCTCGCTGCCATGTTTGACACAGTTGCAAACAGCAAGATACTGTTCATGACAGACAGATATGATGATGGGCCCATCAAATTGACCCACTGGCAGTCAGATGGAGTTGAAGCTAGTATCATCGTGGAGCTGATGAAGCAGGCCTCTGTGCCTGCATGCATGCTGTTGACATTCCTGCTTTCACTTACCTCCGCGATCTGTAAGAGGAGGTAAGCAATGTGACGTTGGCCAGTTTACATTCTGCATGGAAATGTAATTTGTGCTTAGGCATTTTCAGGGCAGTGCAGGTAATGTTCCTGCTCAGCTGCAATAAGAAATACTGACTGGGAAATGGATTTTGTATAAACTGCACCGATCTCATCATATCTCCTAGTACTGCTTGTAGTCCTACAGATCTTAGGTGCCTTTCAGGTGTCTGCTTTCCTGATCTCTGAGATCGTCAGCATGTAAAAGGGCCCTTGGATGGTACAGCAGGTGACATAATGGGTAAGGACTGCAGAGCTGGGCTTTAGCTGGCAGGAGGTTATGTCTTCTAGGGTGCTTTTCTGAGGACGGGACCATGGCAGATGCCATTTCCCAACTGCAGTGCAGCCCCTTTCATGGACTTTAACCCCAGCAGGCACAGTCCAGCAGACTGTAGATCAGACTGACCTACCTTATGTGACTGATAAGGTCAGGACACAGTAGCATGCTACAGAAGTGCAGACCCAACTGCAAGGAGGTGAAATGTGGGAACCAGCTGATAAGTCTCGGCTGTGAGAAGGGGAGGGGAAAGGTCTGCTGTTTATGCCAGTCTCAGTACATCCACAGGCTAACGCAGCATAAACCAGTGATGCGTTAGGTTCCATGGGCAACAGCAGGTAGAGAAGCTCCTGCACAAACCATCTGATGCAGACAGGCTACAATGGACCTGCTATTAAAGTCTGGGGAGTTTCATGGTTAAGCACAAGGCTAAAGACTCTCAGACATGGTGGAATTTTTGGAGGAGCTGGAAGGTTTTTCTGGGGAGGCACTGAGCTCTTCCCCATTTGCAGCAGGGGTAGCTCAGCCCCGCTTTAACTTCATCATAGTTGAAACGTAGGTTTTCCAGTTGTAGCATGGCTGGCAGAATGATGTGAGGGTCTTCATTAATGGCTTGGTATCTGGGACTCCCCAGTCTCTGTTTGCTATGAATCCCTTCATGGCTGTGAAACACCAGCAAACAGTGTGTCTAAATCCATCATCTCTCTAACAGACAGTAGTGTTGCAACCTTGGGACCTTACAGCCGGAGGTTACAGGGAATACTGGTCTACTTGAGTCTTTGGTTAAATCCTATTGTCTATCCTTGACTGCAGTGGAATTTCACTGTTGTGAACACGATGCTTCAAATATAATGTGTGGCAAGTGCATGCACTAAAGAGAAATTCTGAGCAGATTTGAAAAGCAAAAGCAGCTTTGTAGAAAACTTAATAACATGTCTGGGCAATCTGCCTGGTAAGGTTGTGTTGGATTGCCAGAAAGGGAATTGGATTTCAGGTTCCAAGCTGCAAGAGGACACTTTGATTATTCAAATTTACTACTATATTCATGGGCAAATTTTCTCAAGTATAGCCTAAGGGTATGGGAAATGGAGTCTTTTAACAGGTTTCCAGTTGTATGATACTGTCATGAAAAATTACAGTGGAACTCTTCCTATACAAAGGTTTGCTGAACAGTTGGATTACTCGCTTTGATATAGAAGGGAAAACTGTCCATTTTTGGACTGTTCAAATAAAATAGATTTAGGGTCAAACTCAGACCTGATATGATCAGGAGCCATTGATTCATGGAATGGCTCTGTAGACCCTGGCTTTGCACTTGGCTGCCAATGGTAATGAAGTCAGAATTTTGTAGTTAAATAGAAGGTTGGGAGTCAGAAGATTGGAAGTCCTTTTCCTGGCTCTCCATGGACTATATGTGACCACCAACGAACAAACTGACTTTTTTCTGCGTAGGTACTTGGTCTCAAGGTCAGACCTCACCTTTATCAGTGCTAGCACTCCGACCAGGCTTAGATTCAGATCTAGCCCAAGCCTCACAGGTTGGGCCAGAAGGCAAGGGTCCAGGCATGACTTGGGAGCTGAGGTTCATTCCATGCAGTCTGGCAGGTCAGGCACAGATAGCTGTTGCCCAGTTTATCAGCAGCTCTTCTGATTTCAGCTTTTCCTAAACCCAGTATAGCTGCTTTGAGCCAGAGCAGCAGCCAGGCTAGCAGCCAGCTGTGTGTGCCAGCATGCAGAATCTGAGGCTTGCTGTACTTAAACCTAGGTTGAATCTGTTCTTAATCTTGGGGGATAGATACAGATTTCCTCCTGCTTTGTTTTATTCACCTGTAGTATCAGCATGATACTTATCTATCTTATGGGTGTTTTAAAACATCAGTCTGGGAGAAAAGAGATTAATACCTGGTTTTATGACAAACTTTCTGCCTGGCCTTTTAAGTCATTTAATGGAATTTACCAGTTCAATTTACCATGTTATGCAGGATACAACTTCCTTTTTTGCTGATGTACACAATTCAGGGAAGGTTCAAGGTAGTTAAAGATCAGTGTCCTTCCAGTCCCCTACTCCCTGTGCTGGGACAGGACATACCTAGCATAAAATGGGATCTACCAGGTCTTTGCTGCTTCTCATCAGAGGATAGACACAGAAGGAGAAAAAAGGCCTGGCTGGAAGTGAACCTCCCTGGTTTTGTACCCTTCCACATCCCTACACAAGCCATCAAGTCTGTGTCCCCACACTGTGGCACACTTTCCCAGTCTCAAAGGGAAGACAAGTGTGTTGCACTATTTATACATCCTGAATCAGAAATGCTTCTTGAAGACTCATTACTCTAGGGTAGTTCCTTTTGGTAGTTTCCTTGGTTTCTGTGGAGATAGAATCCTTAAGTATGTCTTCTTGTCCAAACTCCTCCAAGCACCACTCAGAGGCTGAAAGGGGTCTGCTAAAATCAAACCAGGTGATAATGGAGCTACTCTCCAAGGAGACTTTCTGGGTGCTAGTTTTTACTTGAAAAGTTTTATGTCATTTAGTTCTTGTCAAGCTTAAATATTGTACATTGGTATGCTACTTTCTACTTGATGCCTTTTAGGGAGGTCACTGAGGAATATGGGTTAACTCTTCTCTTATGTAAGGAAAAGGTCCTTTCCATAGACAGTTTTCAGTGAGAGATTCTCAATTCTGAAGTTTCCTTATTCCCTTTGCACTGACATCTTTCTCTCTTTGAGATATACTGCAAGACTTCTTTCTTTCCTAGGTTTTTGTGATATTAAAGGATAGTCAGCTTTGAAAAGCTAAAGAAATACATTAACAGTGTCCACTCAAGCTGTGGAGGCCTGGGGGTTTTTGCATGTTTCTTTCATCATCTGTATATGCCACTCTTGCATATTTGTGCCAAGGAAACAGAATGATATATTTAGAAATCTCGGAAAGTGAGTTTCTTTAGGCACTAACATTGACACAAGCTTATAGAGTACCTTTAAGTCTTGTACAAGTCTTACTCATCTCAAACTAAGGCATTTCTTCAGCACCACCTTGTGCTAAGTGGTGGTCATTGCAATTTAATCTTCAGAGGGACTTTTATGCAGAATTTCCATCACCACTGAAAAGTCTCCAGTGTGTTGTTGGGAACATTAGAATGATTTAGTATTGGGGTAACAAAGTATGTGTGCTCCTTTTGGAGAGAGGAAAAAAAAAAGGCTGCCTAATAGCATTTTACTGACACTTGTGTGACCTCTGATTCCTCATCCAGAAAGGAGGCATTGTTCCTGCAGTTTCTAGCAAAGAGCAACAAGGCAGCCAGGGGGTTCTGGTTAATGGAGCTTTAACATTTGTGTGTGATCCAGTTTCAAAAAGACTGCTTTTTATCCAGTGTTTGAAGAGTCCACTCTTGCTCTTGGAATGAATTTGAACTGGAAACTCAAGATTTACTCATGCAGGCTATGTTAATTCATTGCTAGAATACCTTACCTTTGGAAGTACCTCAAACATCTCCTGCTGTATGCTTTTTAAATTATGCAATGATATAAACACAGTCTTTTTCTTTTTTTTTGTATTGAGTTAGTTTTCCATTATACTTCTAAAAATCATTCCGTATACTATAAGTGTGATAAACAAGTGGGAGCTTTTATGGTGATACAGGGAGTAGGAGACCACACAGGAAGTATTTTTGGCTTTCTTCCTCAATACTCTTACAGATGGAAGTTTCCATTGCTCATCTTGCAACTATTTTATTGAGCTTTTTGTTGTGTGTCTTCATTTAAATGTCCATATTTATATACTTTCTTTTGGTTAAGAGTGGAGTAGAGGTTGGTTTAGTTGATATTTTGTGGAAAGAAAAGTGAAAGAGCTGGCCGTAATACAGACAAGCACAGACCTTTTATGTATCTTTTCCAAAATGTGAGACAGCCTCATGGCCTACCATGTTCAAGGGGATATGTTTGCCCATTGGGAAACATTGGAGTGGGTGGACATGTGGAGGATGTGCTTCTAAGGACAAGGCTCCTTTGATAATGGTTATCACCTATGTGACATGCTCCTCACCGGCAGAACAGAGGAGGAGCCTCTCCTTTTCTTTAACGCAGGAGACCAGGGATATCTGGTTGGTGGGTGACCCCCAAGCTAGCTGCCTCTTGTTTTTGGAGTAATGGAGCAGCAAGAATGGTAAAAGAAACACACGTTGCTTGGAGAGGGTGGGGAGGGGATCAGCCCAGTGAGCATTTAGCACAGGGCCCCAGAGCCATTGCTTTCTGCTTGAATTTTCATCCTTAACCTTCTGGACATAACCTCACTGGAAGAGAGAGCATTTCTCTGCAAGTGCAATTCTCTGCTATAGTGAAGGTTTTCCAGGTCAGAATTTGGAACTACTGGGCTAGAATGTAACTGGAAGGGAAAACTCATCTGCACTTGTGCCTTAGTGAATCTACAAACCCAGGTCTTTGAGATCAGTGGCCAGCATAATTACCCACTGTGTCTCCCTCCCCCCATACTGTGCTCTCTCCTCTGTCACTTTAGATATTACCTCCTGACAAGTCAGCTGAATAACAGTGCATTCGTTTGTCTCTGAGGTGGGTGGCTGTAATGAAGAGCTGAATAACTCAGAGGCCTCAAATTAAGGAGAATGATTCACAGTACATTGCATGGATTTCAAAACCAATGTATCTGAAATTTTAATGGAGAGGGGGAAGGGGACTTAAGGACTCTGATTTTAAACTGACAAGCCTTGCATAAAGTATGGTTGAAAGGGCTTAGAGGGACGGGGGGGTGAAAGAGAGAGCAACCCCAGTGAATCAAGCATGATTTTAAACTAGCTGTATAATTGCCATTTGTGAATTCACTTGTGAGGCTGGAATATTGTATAAATAACAGCCAGAGCCCCAGTCTGCATTTTATATTGTCCACTCATAAACTTACCCTGCTGCTAGACTACAGGCTAAATTCTGCCAGATGAAATCTGATGAAAGCATGTACACTTTTCATGGAAGTCTCCAGGCCAAATTCACTAATGATCCAAACAGCTGTACAAATTCAAAAGCAAAGCAGGACACCAGAAATGGATTTAGCATTTGGAATTAATGCAAACTGAAGGAACGTGCCAAAGCACTAAAAGAGAGTAGGTGAAAAAATAACAAAAAGTAAGCATAGATTCCTGCACCTTTAATGAGAGAAATAACTATTGTATACAGGAAAGAAGTGATCCCAATTATGTAAACATCCAAATGTATTCCTCAGATCAAATACGGTACTTTATGTCGCTGTACCACTACTACATATTCTTTCACCGACCTACCTTCAGTGGTTTCATTTTGGGCTACACAAGATCACCATTGCTCCCTGCTTTCTGGGTTGTGTGGTAATAAAAGTAACTCCCAAAGATAATTGGCTATCATTCAGTACTTTTCTTCTGAGTCATAAAAAAGAACTGTGTGAATATTCCCTCCCCTACAAGCCTAATGTGGATGTTAACTTTGTAACCTAATTAAACATTAAGCATTGTGTTATCTACTTAATGCTGGTCGCTCTTGCCAAGGAGAAGTGAAGAAGATAGGAATGAAGACCCTGAGAAAGGAATCTGGAAGCAATGAAGAAAAAAAGAAGAAAAAGATAAGTGGAAAACACAGGAAAGAGATAAAAGGGAACTGCAGAAGAAAACAGTTGTTTGTAATACCTAGCTCCCAATAGAAGCAACTGGACAATTAAAGAATTGTTTTTAGTAATATTGGGATTTGTGAATAAGTTGCAAGAGTAAGAAGCAAGATCCTTGGTGATCCTCAGTAGCATTCCAGTCCAAAAATCCAGTTGTTCATTCAAAGCTATGTTGCGTCCTTGCTCTGTATACAGAATTGCCTTGCTCTCAGTCTCTTGGAGACATAAAGCTGTGTGCCGTCCTAGCGATACATCCCACAACACAGGCTGGAATCAGTATAACGTTCTGGCTTCTTTGGAGGAGATAGGCACTTTGCTTTACAGGATTACAGATGGAAGTAAGAGGCTGGGTTGTCTGCTTTAGACGTCTTGGTTTGGAAAAGCTGCCCAAACTCTATTAACCTTTAAGAGAGTCATTAATGTCTAATATTCTGTAATCAGTCTATGTTGTCACCATCTCTGGTTACACAACCTTAACTTTACACCGAACATTTTGTGTGGGAGTCTGTGCAAACACAATACAACCTGCTTTATGACAAAAGCAAAAGGGAAGATTCCCACTGTTTTTCCGCAGAATGCTGAAGTTTTGGCCTTTGCCTTTCTTATGGAGTAAACTCTCAACTTGTGAGCAGTTGGGACATCGGCTGCAGCACCTCCAGGTCATCAGCAGCAACAAGAAGGCTCAAAACCAGATCCAGCTAATGAGGTATGGAGTACACACAAAGACACGCACATCATTGCTCTAACCCTGTCTCCTTCTGCAGCCTTCATCATCTATGCACCAACTGATTTCTGCTCTAGATGCCAAAAAATTCACTTCCATAGCTAGGGAGTCATCAGAGAGCTTATCCTACCACTGCCATTTCATTGTTTTTCTGTGCTGGATGTCTAGTTTGCTCTTGCTTTGTATTGAGATTGTCACCCTATAGTGTCTTGAGATATTTTCTGTCTCACTCTGCTCCTAACGCTAATCCTGTACTTGTTCTGCAGAACACGCCTGCTCCTGCCCTGAGTTGCTTACAGAGCTCTGGGCTCTGTTTTGTGTTGCTACTCTCCTTCCTTTCCACTCAGCATCCTCAGGCACCTACCTCTCCCTAGTGGTGTGACCAGACAGAGGTGAGGTGGCTCCTTTTGGAGCTGGAGGTTCAGGGAACCCAAACCATGGATGCTGTGCCTACTGCAAGGCTCCACAGGTGGCCTGGCTAGCATGACAGCACTGCAGGGTCCTCACTGCACTGTGTTGTGTTGATTTGCTCTCTCAACTCCCTGCTCGTTTGCCGATCTTTACCGTGCATGCTGTTTTATATTACGGTTGTGCCTTTTGCCAGATACTGCCCTAGCCTGGGAAACAAGACTGTGATATTTCCCAGGTTGCCCAGGGAAAGAAAGCTTTTACTGTACCTCTGTGTGTAATGCATTGCTATCACGACTCGCACAAGCTCAATGCTTTCAGAGATGTTGCCACTGCTAGTCAAAAACTTAATCAATATTTAGTGGCATTTTCTGTAAGAGCAGAAAGGTTTGCATGCTCCCATCTTTTGCACATTCTTTCAGGGAATCTTTCTGCCAGTAACTGAAGACCAGAGATTCCAACAGTAGTAACAAAATCAGTGTAACAGAAAAAGCAGATGTGCAGCACAGTGAGTAGAAGAGGGAGAGTCAGAGATCAGAGAGAAGTATTGAATGCCCTGTGGCCATTACATAGTGAATCTTGTTCTGTGTGGTTCTCTGATCCTGCAGTAATAGATTCCCAAGGAATACTTAAAATAGATTAGTACATTTTAAGGCCCAGAGTAACTGTGATTGTTTAATCTGATCTCCTGCATAACTCGAGTCATGGAATTCCATTCAGAAACTCCAGCAGTGAGAAGGCAGTTCATCAGCCCTTCTGGATATGTTCATTCACCCAGAAGCACTATTTATTACATTAACTAGTGGTTCAACAAAAGTATACCTCTTGGAGAGCCATCAGATCTCAATGTGAAGTTCATCTTGAGTGCCAGTGCCCTTAGTATTGCTAAATCCCCACTGCGCATTTATACTTTGTCTAACATTCCTCTTTGTAGCTTCAGTACCACTATTCACTCCCCCTACTAAAATGGTGCTTTATTGTAGCAGACTCCAAATGGCCCCGTGTTTGGCCACAGAAGTAGCAGTGAAAGTCAGAAGATCTCTACAATGCATCTCTTAAGTAAATTGTCCTTTTGTCCCTGGAAGATAAAAGAGGTTATGTAAGTGAAGCCGATAGTTGTTATTGAAACATTAAACACTGTCCTTTTTCTTTAACGTTGTTTCTCTTTATCCTGCATGCAGGAAAGCCAACATCTTTGTCTCACTGCTGATTGATGTGGCTCTGGGGATACTGCTAATGTCCTGGCTGTACAGAAAGAACCGGATTGGTCACCTTGCTGACACTCTTATACCTGTGGCTGATGTGAGTCTCAATAGAGCCTTTCTTCTTTTGCCTGCCATGCATGGTGACCAGCTCTTGATGCCTGAGGTAGTTTCAAGGAGGCAGTGCCTTATGTACAAGAATTTCAGAGAGAGCCCTATCTCAAGTCAGGCAAATCAGGACTCCTCAAAAACAGTGAAATCTTCAGATGAAGCCTACTGTGGCTGCTCAAAAGGAACACAGCTCTGCTCTGAGTGTGTAGTGAACAGTAATTAGAAATTTTACGGGAGGACTGTTCCAGCTCCCAAAGTAACAAGAATGTCTTGGACACAACTGTGCAGCAGCAGACTGGAGTCATTACCAAGCCAGAGTACTTTTATTCTGGAGTTGACAGGAAGTGTCCTCAAGTTGTTGTTACGTGGGGCATTTGGAAAAAGAAAACAGTAGCCTGGGTTGAGTCTGATAAACTGCTGGAAAACCAAACTTGACAAGCAGTGCAGCTATTCTTGTGAAGAGGAATTTCATGGGGAAGTCTAAAGGCCTTAGCTAGTCAGGATACAAAACCCTGAAATCCCTTCTAAGGACTCTGGTGTGCAGGTGGTAGCCAGGGAAGACTTGCTATGTCCTGTGCTTTTGTCAAACATCAACTCCTCTTGCCCACTAAGAACCCTCAACATCAGCATAAATTCATGAAGAATAAGTATGACTCATAATATCCTGATTTTCTGGTGGCTCATTTTAAGTGTATCATTCCAATACATCTGTTCAGTGGTAATAAGGAACATATAACATACTTTAAGGGCTGGACACCAGACCATTAATCTGAAGTTCGCTCCATTTTAAGAGCTTCTTTGTCTTGGGAATATGTGTGCAGCCAGTGTTGATCACTGTCATGACTTTGCACAGCCTAATCCCTTCTTTGCCCCCTTTCCTTTCATTGCTGGGCGATAAGGTCAATCTTTCCATTGGTTCCTTTCTAGCAGCTGGAGATCCTCTGTTTGCTCTTTCTCCAGCTTCTCAGTTGGGAGGGATTTTACTCGGATTATAGAATTCCAGCAACAATATATTTTCTCCCGCTCATCTTGTCTTTCTTGGGAAGAGCTCAGAGTTCCCCTGCTGATGTTCTACTTGGTCCATGTCTAACATTTTCAGTGTCACAAGCCATATGTCTCTAATCATTCTTGCACATGCTCTGCTTTCAGAAAGAGTGTACGGAGTAGCCAGCATAGCTGTGGATCATCATTATTACTATTTTTGTTATCTTTTCTTGTGAAACTTACAAGAATGTTTCAAATATTCTCTTCAGCAGCAGTGATGGGGTAGTAGAAAAGACCACAATTCTTGGAATACATTTGATCTTGTAGTTTTTGAGCTATAAATTAAAAATCTTTTGGTAAGTCTTATTTCTAAGTCTTTTCCCTTACAGATATTTCAGCTGGAAAAGTTCAGGTTCTCTAGAGCTCTCCCTCAGGGATTACTGTAAGGGTCTAGCTCTCAGAAATCTGATTTCTTAACAAATCTGCAAGGAAGTGGCTTTTGGCTGCAGTCCTGTTTTCACAGGTGGCTCCAGGAAGCATTCCATCTGCCCAATGTCTTTGGCAGATGGATGCTCTCTGTACTCAAGGTGTATCTGGTCACAGCACCTGTCCTGGATGGACTTGCCTATGAGAGTTGCTCGTTCATTCCTCTTTCAATAATTTAGCTCATCTGTCAATCCACTTGCACATCACAGTGTCATTTATTTCTACCAGGTCTCCTAAGTAGGCAGACTTCAGGATCACCAAGAGCTGTTTACTTGCTTTCCTGGAAGCATTAACTCCCGCTGCTATGGGTGGCCTGGTATTCAGTTTGTGCCTCTTTCTTCTCTGCAGTATCTCCAAGCTTATTGGTTCAGGCCATTTACAATTCCTCTTATTTTCCAGCCTTGCTTTCTTCTTTTAAGAGTATTAGATTGTGGATGAAAAGTCATTTGGAGTCCTTTTACTGCCTTCAGTGGGCAATGATTCTTGTGCGTTTCAGGCCTTAAAAAATACAGAACTGAGTGATCCCAAAATACACCAATGACTTCAGCATGTGGTGTGCAAGCCAGGATCACTCTGTTTTCCAGTATGACAGCAAAATCTCCTCTTAGCCATTCAACCATAGGTTTCCACTTTGCTGCTGAGTCTCCATCTGGTACGCATTATTCCCATCACTTGAGCTTTCTCAAGTGCCTATGTGTTGCCAAGTTCAGTAATGCAGACTTTCCCATGTGCAGGATGAGTGACTTTTTCTTCCCTAGTCCTCCTTGCTCTTCTGTTTCTGATAAGTACCCCAGATCTGATGATGGCATTAACCCTCTTTCATCAGTGTATCTGTTAGTAAATAAAACATTATATATATAAAACCTTATTGATTTGATTGATTGATTTTTATATTTTTTATTTTTTATAAAACTTTTAACTGTGTGGAGGTGTGGGGGCTGGTTACTGTGCATACTTTTTCTGCCTTCTTCTGGCAGTTCCAACCTATCACTTCCAGAGGTCCTGTTGTATACCCCTCTCTGTTTCGTTTTGTTTTTGCATGTTAATTGAAATCCAGCTGCCAAACTGTAGCTTAGGCTTCTTTTGCTATGTCTTCCCCCCCCTCACCCCCAATCAAACGTCACTCTGGAAGGAAACAGGAACAGGTTAAGTTATTTTAACCCTTGACAAATGCCAGGGTCACAAGCTCAGCCTGCTTATGTGAGAATCAAGCCACGTTCCTTGGCTGTCATTCATCATCCCCTGATATAATGGTTCTCAAATCAACACTTAGCTGGCGATTGTTGATGATGCACAAGACGTCATGGACTGCAGCTCCCACTTTCACTGCTTGATGAGCTGTGCTGACTGTAATAGCAAATTGCCTTTGTCAGTATATGAAGCAGATGTGATTCAGAGACACCTGGGGAGTAGCTGTATGCAATACAAAGGATTGATTTTGAGCAGGCTTTCAAAATCAAGCATGGAAAATGTGAATAATCTCTCTGTAGGTGCCCTCACAACTCCTACACTCCTTCTTCCTGCTCCCACCAGGCTTCCAATGACAGTTCTTGTTTTTGCTTTCCTTGAGACAGCCTTTTAAAAAAAATCAACCAATTGGAAGTGCTACATTTTTCTGTTTTAAACAGAAGAACTGCTTATAAACCATCTTTTTTTTTTTTTTTTCCCCCACCTCTTCCATCCTGGCTGTGTTCTCTTCTCCTTAAGCTGTAATATCTTTGAAGCAGTATCACAGATCATACCTGCCAAAATATTACTGGGACTTAGTGGTAATTGGATGCAAGATCCTATTCAGTCATGTTCTGTTAATCTGTAAACCAAGCAGAGAGAACACTGCCTGGAAAATATTCTTAGATGTCATTTGTAAAATCGTGAAACTTAGAGCCCCAAACCCCTGCAACAGGCACAGGGCAAATGTGTATGGTAAGAAGGACTTTTCTTTCTCTGACTTTCACTAGAGCATGTGCATAAATATTCTGTTTCCTTATATTGGTTCTATGCAACTTAGTCCTATGTATTGCAATGTGAAGCAACCTTTCTTTAAGAGACTACGGAAAAACCCAAGTAATAAACAGAATAAAACAGATAATTTAGTGTGGTAGACCTGTGTGTCTTTCTCTGTTGATGTCATATCACCACTAGAGCCTCTGCATATGAGGCCTATAAAGAAAATATCCCCACAGTGATCTGATCTAAACCACATTAGTTTCAGTCTCCAGGTTGGTAATGAATGTCCCTACAGCCCCTTAATGAAACAACTTCCATGTAATACACTGTATTCCATTTATTAATACTAGATACATTCGGTGTTCATGACTGCAACAAGAGGATTGGACTTCCTAGCCACCTTTTCTGATTCTGCTTGCTATTGATCAGTATAACGGGAAAACAACCTGCAATGTTATGACCTTGTTTTGAAATGCTTTGCCCAGCTAGGTAACAGCAAGCTAAGGCACCTTACCAAAGCTGCAATGCCTTGTCAGAATGT
This sequence comes from Apteryx mantelli, assembly GCF_036417845.1. NCBI lineage: Eukaryota > Metazoa > Chordata > Aves > Apterygiformes > Apterygidae > Apteryx > Apteryx mantelli. The sequence goes on along the minus strand of NC_089993.1, from coordinate 2,308,182 downwards.
AGCGGCACCTCTGGAATTGGAAATCTTAGAAATATTCAGTACTGGAAAACAGCCTTGCTGAAGGACTACTTTCAAGCATTTAAATATTTCATTAAAATCCCAAAATGCTTTTTCTAAGTTACAACTCCAACACTTTAAATATTAAAAGCAGTCTATTTATAAAGTAGCTAACACTTCTTTCTCAGCAACAAGGGTAAGATCCATGAGTTCAAGTCAGTTCTGATTTGCAGTGAGATATTTTAAGGATTGTTGAGATAGAGGGAAAGTGAATGAAAGAAAAAAGGGAACCATGTTGTTAAGTGAATTTTTGGTCAAGCTGAAGATGGAGCTCATAATTTTGCCACTACATTAAAAGTACATGTTTACAAACTCATTTTGCAGTGATTGTGGTTGTCTAATAAGTAAAATGCAATCATTCTTTGGTAATCTTTTGCCTACAGAGAAATTATGCATATGACTCTTGGGGAAAGTAGGCTGGAGTGCATCAGTTTCAGTGATTCTTCTGCACAGGCACAATTTTCACTGCAACTCACAGGCATGGTTTTGGTTATGACTGGGATTTTCAGAGGTTGAAGGCTTTCACTCACAATCTCAAACTGTTCATGCAGGCAAGTGTTAGAGGTCACTTCTCCCAGGTATGTTCCCCACCTGTTTGCTGGAGACTACCACTCTCAGCTACCTCAACTAACAGTCTGGTGAATGGACTTCACCAGTGATTTCAGCTTACATGAAGAGGTCAAGCTGCAAAGTGCTATAGCTGAGGAGCAGAGCCATTCCGTCTTCTGCCCTGCCTACTGCAAGGGGGACCTCTGGCAGAGGGATGGGATGGAGAGTTAAAATCAGTAAATAAAATCAGCCCAGGATTAAGTCACCAGAGATTGTGAGACAAAGCTCTCAGTGGCTTGGGTAGTGAACTCACTTGGGCTTTGTTCTCAGTGATTCAGAGGGCTTCTTTTTTACTGGGAGGCAATAGGTGTCTCTCCCAGAAGCCTGTGATGGAGACAAGGTAGTGGCAGTGCTACTATGATGTAGCTAAGCAAGATCAGCACTATACACCAGAGTTAATCTTGCCTAATACACCTCAGAGTATAAACAAAGTTTGTCTATACGTAAAGTATGCTTGTATAATTATGTTTTCTACCCTGCTGTAAACACACACAGGTTATTTGGTGTAAAAATTCACCTTTCCTGTCCAGGGGTGCACAACCCTCTTGCCCTTTAAAAATCCTGATAGCCTTCTCCATAGTTAGATTCTTCCCTCAGTTCTGACTCTCCAGTTGTCTGTCTAATGAAGTTGGTTTGTGCACTTGCATTTGCCCTTCTCTTGCAAGAAGCCTCAATATGTCAAGAAGTCATACTTTGCAAGTCTACCAGAGATGGCCAGAAACAAACACTAGGTTCATGTTCCCAACACTGAGACCATTTAAACAGATTGGCTTCCTCTTGTGCTGTTATGTTTAGGTTTAGAAAAGAGTCATTTGTCCATAAAGCTGCATTTCTGATTTAACTAGTTGTCTACAAAATAGTTCTTTGCTTGCATGCTTTTTTTCCCCATTGGTTTTTAGGGTGCGGTGAGAATACTTTGTCCAGTGGGGTAGCATGTTCAGTACACTGGACCTATTCAATGTGATAAGTATTTTATCTCATTTCCTTGTTTGTAGCATGTAGCTAAAGAGCTCCAGGACCTGCTCCAGTGGCTAATGGGAGCACCAGCTGGACTGAAAATGAACCGAGCTTTGGATCAGGTTTTGGGTCGTTTCTTCCTTTACCACATCCATCTTTGGATTAGTAAGTGCAACTGTTTAACTTCTCAGCCTCCCCTTTCATCTCTTCCCTCCCAAGTGTTTAATGTTTGCCTAGAGGTAAATAATGAATCAAAGTGCACTACTGCAAGTGCGTACTCGTCTGTGAGTCTTTCTGCTCTGGGAACTTAAGCCAAAGTTGGATTCCCACACAAGAAAGTCGTGTGTATTAAAGAAAATGCTCATCTTGATGCTTTGCAAATAATGCAAGTCACAGCAGAACTTACTTTTTGGTGCCATTGGTGGTTAGTGTCCAAGGGAAAGTTTTGGTTCTTATGTAGGCTTTTGTGGTCTTTGCCCTGTAAGAGGTAGTTGATAGGATAGGGATGAGAAGTACTATCTCAGGACGTAAATGCAGACTCTATCCTGGGAAGTTGTTTCAGTGTAGGTTGACATGTGCAGTTAAAATGTAATTATGAACCTGGACACAAATCCAGAAAAATAAATCGCATGTGGAGTACGGTGACTCCTCTGTTCAAATTGAGCGTGTGCCCCCCTTCCTCACAGAGCTGCCACACCTGGACAGAGACCTAGGAGGGAAGAGAATTTCTGTAGGCCCTTCTAAGTAGAAGATGGCCATCTGAAGGAATTTTCCAGTTTTACTTCCATGTTGTCTTAGCTATGATCTCTGGAGCAATGTTCTAGGACAGGGTCTTTTGGGAGTTTCGGCAGGAAGATGTTTCAGTCAAATGTCCTTTTCTTACTCTGACACTCTGTGATGTCCCCTAGGCTACATTCACCTGATGTCTCCATTCATTGAGATGATCCTCTGGTATGTTGGTCTGTCGGCTTGTCTGGGCCTGACTGTGGCCCTTTGCATCCTCTCTGACATCATTGCTCTTCTGACCTTTCACATCTACTGCTTCTATGTCTATGGAGCCAGGTGAGTTGATCTCTCTTGTTTGTGTCTTAGGTACGTTTGGAGAGAAGGGCTAATGCATGCGCACAGGGCATGTCTTTAATTTGTGGAGTACTGCAGCCAACAGCTTTCTGCTGTGGCAGATGTTTACTGCTGATGCTGTCAAAGCCTCATGCTAAACCAGATGGACCCTCCTCATACAGAAGCACTAGCTAAAAGCAGGTATCTGGGATACCTGGGCCACAGTGGCTTGATTCCTCACCAAAGAAGCCACAAAACCTAAACCTTCATATATCAGATCTCTGGGATATTCATTCATCTTATCCCAGACCCAGATACCATACTGGGTACATTTGTTCCTGGTGTAGCTCTTTTGAATTCACAGTTTAAGCTGAAAATTAATTTATTGCATTCTTTTACGCGTGTAGAAGTGATGGCCACAGCAGTACAAGCAGCCTATCTTTCAGTTCTCTTGCATTTAGTATTTACTTATTGTGGTAGTGACCTGGAAGAAATAAAACTACATAGGAGGTGGAGTGCAATAAAGCAGTTCATGCCAACCCTTTGATTCCCTCTTTTTAGCTGTACCCTATCCAGTAGTTTTGAGGGAAATTGTAGGAGAGGAGGAGGAAATGGGAACCCTTGTACTGGAGAAACCCAGTCCCTGACTGTGCCCTGCTTTAGAGGTTCTGTCTGCATCATGGAGGCCAGCTGGCAGGTTTGGGGTTGCAGCATGGCTGTGACACCATCCCTGCATCATTGTCCAGACCTACTGAAGGGCCTCATGGCCTGGGAGCCAGGGAGAAGCTCTGAGGGAGGGGTGTGAGGGGCTTTGGGGCACATCCTGGGTTTACTGGGCACATTGGGGTTACTGTGCAAAGGGTGCCAGCCAACATGACTCCATTGACACGCATGGCCACTGGGCATCACACAGGGCACTGGAGAATATCTGCTCCTTCCAAGGAGACGAGAGACAAGGTAATAAATAAGGGAGCCTTTGGCCTAAAAAGTACAGAATTAGCATCATTCCTTCACAGGATGAGAGTAGAGGGCTGTACATTGCAAACAATAGAAGAAATAGTAGAACTTTAGTAATAGGTAGTGTGGGGAATAGTTAGAAATACTGAGATATGATTTCTGAATCAACTCTGTTGTGAGCATAGGGCTTACTCCTGAGATCAGTAATGTCTATGTGGAGTCTCTTCCCAGCACCTCTATTTAGTGGAATTTCTTTCTTAGGCTATGAGGACTGGATACGAGGCTTTGGTCCCTCGTAACTGTGTAGTGAGTGGAAATAGGAAAAGCATTTTCCCTGCTGATTGCTTTTCCTGTATGAGCCACAGGGAGCCAGTCTGCTAGCCTCAGCTGTCTGCTGCAGCTCTTTATCTTGAAGCTGGCAGCAAACTGCCCCTGCTGTGCCTGGTGTCTCCCATGGAGAGTCAGGAAGGGATGCCAGTCACCCACGTCCACAAAATCACCACAACACCTTGTGTTTGTGCAGGTGGCAGGAGAATTTGCTGGTTCAGGTGGTGGTGAAGTCTAAGATCCTCTTCTGAAACTAACCACACAGTGAAATGAAAGTGGGCATGTGTGTGCAGGTAGCCAGTAAAGGTGGGGCAGGTGCTAAATCAGAGACACATGCTTGATACTATGTCATGGTGCATGGGGGAGCAGGCAGGTGCAGCCCTAGTCTGAGCCACGAGGCAGGTGTGTAGCAGCAACCTGAAGGAGTTGTCCTGGGCACCCTCTTACCTAGAGATTAGTGCACTGAGCTGTGCCTGCCAGCTCTTTGGGGGCACCCTGCCAATTCCTTGAAGCAGTTAGTGTTCCTCAAACCAGATTACTCTCTTGGATAAGACTCCTTGCCACTGCTTTCACAGTGCTGTCTTGAAGTTTGAGCAGCTGATGCACTTTAACTAGGCTAGTTAACCAGTCTGCCTTTAGTAGGTCATACTTTCTCAAACTCTGTTCTCCCCCACAGATTAGCTGTGTCCCCCTTTTTTACATCCATTTATGTTGGAGACTGCTGCCCAGGGTTCTTTGTGCCTCGTCTCCGTTCCAGGGGCTCTTTCCTGCTCTATCAAGTTATTCTGGAGGTGTCTCTATTTCCCACCTCTTATTACCCCAAGCTTCTCCCACTGTTGCCATTTTTCTGGGAGGCATGTAGCTTCAAGTGTCGTAGTACCAACTTGCTAAAGCCTAATGATGAAAGGACGTCATAGGAGTGCCACCATCCATTTGGTTGATCTCTTCCCACTTTTACAGATGTTTGAAACTGTGGTTTACTAGAACAGTTGCCAGGGACTCCTGTCCTTTCCTATTTACTCCTTTGCCTCTCTGTGCTGTGTAGGCAAAATTGAATTGCATTGACTCAAATGAAAGGGGCAAAGCTTTGGCTGCTGCTGCCATGGAAAGGGTGTGAAGTGAGGGGAATGGGACAGATATAAACTGGAGAGATGAAGGTGGGCTCTGGGGAGTAAGCTTGCTGCTTGTTTTGCTACAGTGAAGGTGGTGGCAGGAGACTGGTGATTGCTCCTGCTCACAGGGTCCTCCCTCCAGCAGAATTTGCTCTTCCCCATACACCAACTCCATCATCAGCAGTAGCAGAAATCCTACAATCAAGAGATTTGTCATAGCCAGGGGGCATGGACATGACTATTGCCCTCCACTGATCCCTAGCTTTCAGCAGTAGCCTGCTTTGCCCATGCCAAGGGACAGCCCATATACAGATGACTGAGCAGTTAGTATTTTATCTGCATCATTCCTGTGTTGATTTCTTTTGCCTCCCTGAGTTCTGTGGCATCAGTAAGTCAGTGGGTGCATGAGTGTGATGATGTCAGCTGCTTTGTGTTGAAGCTCAGGAGCTCACAGCTCTAATTCACAGCGTCCTCTCTTTGCTCAGGCTCTACTGCCTGAAAATTTATGGCCTGTCGTCTCTTTGGCGCTTGTTCCGTGGGAAGAAGTGGAACGTCCTCAGACAGCGGGTAGATTCCTGCTCCTATGACTTGGACCAGGTAATGCTACAATGCTGGGGACATGCTGCAGGATACTGCCTGCAGGCAACATGACCCTATTCTGCTTTGTTTAATATTGAGACACAAATCACAGGAGACTTTGTAGTGCCCCCAAAAAGTGCACGTCTTCACACTTTGCATCCTTGGCTCTTCAAATGAATCCTTGGAAACTGCTGCCTTACAGCACCCCATCACTTCTCTGCCTGTTCAGGGGACCTAATTCTTGGAGGTGCTGAGCACCTGCAGGGCACCCTTGTGAACTTCAGCGGATGCTGCAGATGCTCACAACCTCTCGGAGCACGGCTGGGGGAGTGATTATGGGGGAGGGAGGCAATTTAAGAAGTGGTGATCAGGAGTGTTTCCATAGTAACAGACTTCCTATAGTTTCTATTAAAAGGCCCTGTTTAATTCGTGTTGCTTTGGAGCCTGGCCCACACGTTTTCACTGGAACAACAAATGCAGTTTTTTTGTGAAACAGTGTAACCTCTTTTTAAATTCTGAAATTCCACAGGAAAGCTCAGCAGAGCCTGTCTGTTCGATGCCTGCTCTTGCAAACATGACTAAAATGTCTCAGGGTAAAAAATCATGATAATAATATTTGTTTTAATCTTTGCCTGTTATTTTACAGCTCTGGATGGTTTTTGCTGGGAATTGTAGATGCCATGATAAATACATGGAGAGGCTGGCTCCTCTCTCTGCAGCCGCCTTTGCAATCTCTCTTGCAGTGCTGTTTGGCAACTTCCAGGGCCAGTGTCTCTCTCTCAGTTGCAACATACACTCTTAAGCCTCTTGCATCACAGTGGAAGAGCTATTTTTCTTTTTCTGTAGTGATGGAAAAGTAAGAGCCTCTGTATCAGGAAGACCATTTATGTCAGTCTTCTGTCCCTATGTACTTTGAGAATAATTAGTTTGTCACTTCAAGCTTCATCCTGCTGGTAATGGAGGCCAGTGGGAGTTTTGTTATTGGCCTGGGTGGGAAGAGACATTCAAAGCAGACCTTAAAAGACTTATTGAGATGCTAAGCAACAGTAGTGGAGTGATGGAGGAGGGGAGAAACAACTGTTATAAAGAGAAGTGAGCCAAGGATGGGTTATGATCTGCTTCTGCTTACACACTTAAAGCTAGGATGTTGATCTGCCTCTGGGACAGGACTGTCTGGGTATTTTCTTTCATAATATACCATGGTCATGTTCTCTTTCTCAAGAAATGGCAGTGCCTTGTGTTCTTATATCTTCTCTGTTCTGGAAGTTGTGACTGAAAATTGAAGAGTGAGATCCTCATCTGTCACAAGTCTGCATTTCTCCATTGATTCCAGTTGAAATTAGCTCGAGTTTGGCCAACTGGGCTGGCCCAAAATAAAAACAATTTGTTCTGTGGGCAGCGGAGCTAATGACACCTGATTTCCTATGGATTTTTCTCCTTTATCCCCTAAATATTGCTCCCCTTTGCCCCAGTAACCCCAGCTTCTTTCTATCTCCCTCTGGCCCTCTTTCCGGTGATGCCCCCACTGAGCAAGAGGCAGAAGTTCAGTGCCTGCTCTGGAGCTGCAGACACGCTGACTGGCCAGCCAGCTGCTGCCAGTGGGAATGTTTACTAACCAACTTCTGTCAGCTTTTCCCTAAAAGGAGACACTAATTTGGGTCTCTTGCCTTTCCCCAACTGCCAGTTCTGGTAAAACAAGGAGGAAAAAAAGCACTTCTCAAATTTCTGCAGAATTACCTACTAAATTTCTACTTCTTTCTACCCTTCCATCTTTTTCAGGTAAAAACTGGCCAATGGTTTTAAAACTCATGGGGGGTAGGGAATAGACAGATATGTCTCATCACTTCCTATTCTTTTATTTCTATTTTGTTTTCTTTTGCCATTGCTCTGCTAATGATTGTTTGTGTTTCTTTTTCCCCTAGTTATTTATTGGCACTTTGCTATTTACAATCCTGCTGTTCCTTCTGCCTACAACTGCACTGTATTATTTGGTGTTTACCCTGGTAAGATTTAACCCTTAAAGCCAGTCACATATGGTCTTCTGAGATATTAAAAAAGGGATTCCTAGTCATTTACTGTCATCCACAAAGAAAATATAGTATTTGTCTGAGTGTCCCAAGAAGGGCTGTCACACAGCTTACATAGATCAAGTAAATGGAATTCAGGATACATGGTTGTGTTTCTCCAAAGGGAATTTCCAGCAAATCAAAGTCAGCAAGACAAGCTGTTCCACTGTCTTTCACTTAAAAGTCATTTTTAATCTTTCCCTCCCACATCTGACATAATGGCCCCTGTAGTTTGATCCAGAACTTTTCCTTCTGAAAATTAACCTACTGTGTTAAATGTTCTCAGCCAGGCTTTGCTAAGAGGGTCGGACTTTTTCTTTTTCTTTTCTACCTCCAATGTGGCCAGTCTGATTTGAGGCCTGAAGCAAAATTTTCCACAGGCAGTAGCCTCCACATAATTTCAACATCTCTTTTGAACCATCTCTTTTCAGATGAGTTTGACAGCAAAAACAAATGCATTCCAACAAAAGGAGGTGCTTTAATCAGGGGATGCAAAACATGAAGCAGGAAGCCCATTTCTTGCTCCTTTGCTCTTGCTTAAATGCTCTATATGGGTTTTCTTCAGCCAGAAATAAGGTGCTTCATTGTTGGAAAGAGAGTAATTTATATTTACCAGTACAGTGATAGAATTTACTAGAAATGGAAGCCTAAATTCCCCCTTTTAGACTGTGACCGATGAAAGTAGAATAGCTGTTGTGTTTTTAGAGGTCATAGCCTCTAAAACAATAGGTACTTCATTACTGTTATAACCTTAGGCTAAGATTGTCAAGGAACCTCATGCAGTGGCTGGATGCCCAGCACTTCTAGACATCAAACCCACTTTGGGAGGCTTTACATTAGCACACAAAAATGTCAGATTGCAGATCAACTTGTGAAGTTGCAAATGTTGGTCCTCCTATTTCTCTGAGACTTGCCTATTAAACTGTTTCTCTGTAGCTCCGTTTGCTGGTGGTGGTTGTGCAAGGCTTGATACACTTGCTAGTCGACCTGATTGACTCTCTGCCTCTTTATTCGATCATCCTTCGGCTCTGCAGATCCTACAGACTTGCAGGTAAGTCCTTCAGGACTGCTCAGGCAGAAATTCAGGGATTTTGCATTATGCGTTTCATGTTGATTCCTTGAACTGATGCAGGAGTAGCTTGTGAATAAAAAGATGCAGGAGGCCAGACAAGGACTGAGGTCCCAAGTGCATAAGTCCAGTCCTGCAGTTGTCCATACTGTCAACTGGTCACCCCGAGGAGCAAGATAAGGATGTCAATGGAAGAAATTTGATGCTGAAGCAGAATCAGAAGCACCTTTACAAAGCCAGTGGTAACTAAAAGTGACACCCAAACAAGCACCTTTTTAATAAGTTCAGGTTTTTATTCCAGTTCTAGTGTACTAGGTCCGGTAAAACTTCTGAGAGTTAAACAAGCTGTTAAACTTGGGATTTGGGGCTGTGAAGAAATTTACAAAAATACTTGGCAGATCAGTACTTTCAAAAGGCTGTATCTGCAGTGGATATAAATCAGTGCAACTCCTTCAGTCTTTTGCTGACTTGACTAATTAAAGACCTGAGCTAAGGTGTTCAGTTTAATTTCAGAGCTCTGGGTAAGTTTCATATAATCATTCACTTTTTGAGATCAACCTATCACCATTTTGAAACTACTCATTTTTGTTCCACTTCTAATAACCTGATTAGGAGCAGAGTAGAAGGTCATTTTGAAATGGGTTGAACTGAAAACAGCTATGTTTAACCCAGTTAAAATCAAGCAGATCTAAATCATCATCTCCCATCCATTTAAAGAGCATGCAGTAGGAAACTTTAAATGTGAGAAAGAGCTTGGTCATCGCCAAACCAAGGCCAGTCGTCAAATACAAAGGAAGCCCAAGACAACTGATAACGGCCTTGTCTTTTGGAGCAGTGCCAAACTTGATTTTGGGAAGGTAGAGCTGAGCAGTGTTACCAAGTCTGTTGCTTTTCCATGTGTGCCTTCAGCAGGTTCCTATGAACTTCCTTGTAGAAACTTCTTAACAAGTCAGGGCTGTCTTTGGAGAACAGGAAATGCTTCTGAAGAAAACTGACACAGCAAACAGCAGGTCAAAGGACAGAAGGAAATTTTGTTGCCATTGAGAGATATAAAGTCATTTATTCCAGTCAGTCTTGGGTTACTTCTCGGTTTTGTTCAGCTGGCCACCCTCTGCAGGATAGAAAGCTTCAGTGTAAGCAGAGAGTTGTCTGCTCAGTTGAGTTTGTTACCTGACTTGCTTTCTTTTTTGACTATTTGTTTGCTCCCCTTGAACATTTAAAAAGAGAACACCACAATATTATGCCTGATAAATGAAGAGGCATCTTTGAAAATTTCTCTGGCCTGTGTTCCTGGCACAGAATAAAAACATTTTATTGGAGTGGTAACAGAAGGAGCAGTTGAATCAAAAATTCAAAGGACTTTTGAGAGTACACTTCACCTAATGTCCCTACTGCTTAGTTTTTGCCTCCATTTTCTGCTTCAGAACTTGGATAAAACATCTTTTGGCATATGTTTTACAAGTATCATCAGGATGGTTCTACCAACATGGATGGATGGCTTTTCCTGTCAGCAAGGTTTGAGTGCAGTGTTTAAGTTCAGCTCAGTTCAGTCCTGGCATCTGGCCTCCAGCTTCTTTGGCTCAGCTTCTGAATTGACAAAACAATTATTATTGATGAAGCCTGGGCCAGGATAGGTGTGTAATGATCCATCCAAATGCCAGAAATACATATTTTTTTTCCACACATCTGAAGTGAAATACTTTGGACTTTAAAAAGCCTTTTGAAAATGCATCAAAGCTGATGTTCTCTATGCAAGAATTCTGTCTGCCCAGCATTAGCTAAAGGGCTGCCACCTTGGTCGGGATGGGTACACTGTGATCTTGATTTAAAGTGCTAAGACCTAGCAGTGAGGTTCAGGAGCCTGGGATTCTGCCTTCACCTAAGCTACTGATGTGCTGTATGATCTTGAACAAGTCAGTTCATTTCTCTGTACTTCTCTTTCCTTCTTACCCAATACCTATTCACCTTACAAACTTTGGGACAAGGTTTGCCATTCTCAATGCATGGTTCTGTAGGTCCTGTCATGTTGGTGCCTCTGTGGTTAGTGGAAAACAAATAAGCGGTGAGCTTTCTTTAAAGCACTGTCATGTGAAACAAAGCAAATGGGTTCATGTACTGACTTTTTTTGTGCCATTGATGATAATTGTGTACATAAAATACAGAACCCTAGACTCTAGAGTTGGATGGTAATTACAGAAGTTAATTTAGGGTTCTTCTCTCCTGGAATGATCTGGAATAGACTGAGCGTTCTTGCTTTTTCTGTGAAGTGAATTGCTCAAAAGGTTCTAAACATTATAGTAATCTGTAGGTCATTCCAAAATAAATTCATTTGTAAACACTCTGTGCATATTTTTTCTTAAAAGTTTAAGACTCCTGAACAATTAAATAGTCTAATTAAGAGACTTAGCTTGCAGCTGTAGAAGGGAGTGTGCAGCCATGACCTACAGAATACAGCACCTGCTGGTCTAAAAGGCTGTTCCGCAAATAGGGTTCCAGAGTACTAGACCATGTACTTAAACTCCAGTGCTCACTTGTTCGTGTCCACCTCTGACAAATCGCCTTCCTGAAGAGAAGTTCCTGGAATGACTCAGACATTACCTCTTAGCCAAAACTCAAAGAGTCACTCTGAGCAATTGTTCCCTTCCAGCGCATTTGTTTGTCAAGACCCAGAAGATTTTAACATCTTTTTGAAGCTATTGGGGAAGCCCATGTTTCAATATAACCCAGCAAAAGGCAGATCATTCCTTCCTGTACTGCACAGAAAAGGCCTTATGATTTTGGGAGATGTAGTTTAAATTAGAGCTCTCTGCCTGACAAGAGAGTTCCCTCCCAGAAGAAAGAATAAACTGTAGAATTAGAATTAATTCAAACCTTAAGGAAAAAGAGAAGATGGGTTTTTTTTGTTTTTTTGTTTTTAATGTGTAAAAGACACATAGATACTATATCAGTGGGGCCAACACAGATGAATATTTTATTTCTGTTTGTACTTCTGAGTCATTGTTTGATCTGTGGCAGATCATTTCTCTTGCCTTATCTTCTCACCTATAGAAAGGAATAATAGAGCACGCTTGGTTGTTACAAATATGCTGAGGATGGATTTATTTCTGTGAAGTGATTTGAGATCTTTTTTCTTTTTTTTTTTAAGGCTCTTTAGTCCTAATTGTAATCTTTCTTTGAAACATTACATTAAACATTCATGTGCAGTATGTCAGCCTTGGAATCCAATATCTTTCCTATTTATCTTTAAAGTATTGGGAATATGGCAAGTCCAAGAGGGAATATAAAAGTGACAGGTTTGATAGAGTGAGTAGTGTGTTAAAAACATACAAATGCTAGGATTAATAGGCAGTGATTGCTCTGAAATGTTTTTAAAGCCTCTGGGCCAGCCACTTTCCTCTTTAGTCTGAAAGGGAGAAAGATTTGCACATGTGCAGTATCCGCATGAGCACAAATTAAAGGAGAGTCCTCTGTCTCTTATTAACATGGAGTTCCCATTCTGTTTGAGGTTTGGGAACAGACAAAGATTATTGCAGTCCCTCTGTCATGATCAGTTCTTTCTTTTTGATTTCTAGGCTTTGTGCATTCTTTAGGACTGCATTTTCAACCTGGAAGTCGAGGGCTACTTCTAATGAAGCTGAGAAAAATGCATCTATTGCCATTAAGTTTAAAATTATTATAGAGAGAATCTGTGCTTCCTGTTGAAACTTTTTAGGGGTTCACAAATCCAAGAAGGTTAAAACCCCCATCTCTAGAAAAGTGGCTCTCAGCCAACGGAGCTGAACAGCAAATAACAGGTGCTTTTCTCCAGCATAAATTTGGGTTCCTTGTTCTGTTTATTTTCAGCTGGTGTGAAGTTCAGAGTTCTTGAACAGAAGCATGGAAAACCTCTTCGACTCCTTATGCAGGTAAGCCAGTTTTGTGCCCTCATTTACATTTTCTGCTATAGGCTTCCCCTTGGATTATCCCTAATAACCTTTTTTCTTCAATAGGAGTTCTGAAACTGGTCCCATGACTTGGTATCGTTTTATGAAGGCCCCACTTAAAAAATTTCAACAGTGCAGTGCTGAAACAAGAGAAATATGCTTCACATTGCAATGACTGCTGCTTTCTGTACCTTTTAATACTCTGCTTGACTCCTCAGCTTAGAGAAAATGCAGTATGAAAAGAAATGTGTATAGATACAAGAAACATGAAGCTCTCTTGCTTCTGTAATTAAAACTTAATGTCATTGTCACCTCACTTCCTGGCTATATGGAGCTGCGCCTTAATAATTGCTGAACACTGAGAGAAGCAAAAGAAGGCAACTAAACCATCCTTAATGAAAGATAGTTATGGACTAATAAAAGATATTCCCTTTCAGATGTGTTGAAAAGCTTTAGCTGTTTCATGATGCAGTCAGGATGAGAGTGTGGATGAGAGAAGAGAGGAAGGGGCCTCCTCATATATTCTCCTAAGTTGCTCTGGCAAGGTATATAGCAAAAGGTTACCTGTGCTTTTGTAATCTTGCATTTCCATGCTCTGTTGCCAGAGATAATAAAGGGAAATTTTTCTGAAAAGAAATGATCTGATAGTAGCAGTGAAGTTCTCATCACCCTTTCAGAAGTGATCGTAAAACTTCCATTTCCTGACTTTGCAGCAGTCCTGCCATCTCAAACAGTTGCTTTTCTTGCTCTTTGCATCCTAGGAGGACAGTCTGTGAGTCAATATATAGAGTTGTATAAAGAATATTTGGACACTGGAAGAATGTCTGGGAAGGAATTAACCACAGTTTCCCAATTCTCTTGCTTTTTTCATCCCGTGTCCAGCCCCATTTCAGCAGAGGTTAGATAGGCATGGAACTGGCACATCAGCTAGCAGCAATTTCAAAAGAAATCCCATCAGCAGATGTCCTGTAGAGCAAAACTGTAGCATGCCCTAAGCATGCTGTTTTCCTACTTTTCCTGTGCTTAGGTAGGGTTGTGGTGTAAGAACCAAAGTCTGTCATTCCCTGTGCCCAGAAGACTCCATAAAAAGGAAGCTGTGGGCACCAATGGTGAGGAACAGAAGCAGTTAAGTGGAGCAGAGAATTTGGCATTAGTGTGTTTGTGAGACAAGGTGGGTAGTTTCTCCAAAGGAAAAGGATCAGGATTTAGATGGAGAGCAGAGGCAGTGAATCATATTAATATGATCGATATTCCTTGGACCACTGCAGAAAGGTCTTTATGATACCTAGAATATAGCATGAGTCATCAGCTCAAGAGGTGGAAGTGCTTTAGTAGGTGTCTCTTTTGGCCTTCTACTCAAATAATAATGAACAGAGAGTCGGTAAAGGCACTCTTTTCCTAGTGGAAATGAAATACAGGCTTGTGTCAGAACTCCTGCTGAGTATACCACTTTCTGACAGGTCTTTCCATAGGAAAATCTAAAACGCCTACTTTTTAGTAACATGCTAGAATTTTTATGGTACATGGTGATAGTTTTTTTCTAAAAATTTCACAGTGGCTTTGCCTCTTGTCCCCTCCCCATACGTTAGCCCTTTGGAGCCATACCTGAGGGAAGCAAGGTTGTGTATTAGTGTGACCATGCCTAAAATAATTTAAGCTATAGGTGACTGAAATATTCACATCTGTCTTTTCAAGCACTGGTAACTGATTAGGAATCAACTATACTGATTTTGAGCATCCATATTCAGCTTTTGGTCAGCCAAGTGATTATTTTTATTATTTAGGGTCAGCCAAGTGATTATTTTTATTATTTAGATAGTGTCATTGCAAACCAAAGTCCAGACACAGGCAGATGGAGGATGGGGGATGATATTTCCATCCAAATGCTGCTTAAATTTTTCCAGGAAGTCTTACATAGTTAGTATTTTCATAAGGGTTTAAAATCATTTATTTTGGTACACAAGCAGAAATATTTCTGGCGGTGCGGGTCAGCTGCCTGGTAGCCTAGCAAGAGGACATGCTGCATTTGATTCATCTGCATACCTTCTTCTAGAAATGTCATCTCTCACAGCAGCTGCTTTGAAAAGGGTTAAGCAACAGAGGAAGGGAAAAGGGAACAGCTCCATTATGAAACAAAGGATGTGTATATTATATCAGGGTATATTATAGCTTTGAACTACTGAAATTGCATAAAAGGAACTCAGATTGCCACTTCCCCAATAAAACGGTTGGTTTGGGTTTGCTTGTTTCTTTCCTTTTATTATAGAAGAGGTAGAAATGTATATTGTGCTAGATTTAAAATCACCTCTTGTTATTTCTAAGTATGCAAATGATACCCCTCAGCACCATCACTCTGCATGGGGATAGATTTCAACCAGAAATATTGGGTCCAAATATCATCCAAATCATCCAACCCACATAGCAAATAGTCAAAGGAATATACGCTGCGTATCTCCATTGTATAGCAGCAGTTCCTGTCCCCGCTGAATAAACTTGTTTTCACCACAGACCTACTGGTCTTCACAGAGCTGAGGAAATAGGCAGAAACAGTTACTCAAGTTTTACTGCTGGGGTTTTTGAAGCAGGGGGTGGTTGGCAAACTGTTTATGACCACAATGGGATGAGATTGGTTATATTCAGAAATAATGTCCAGTAAATGCTGTGGTTAATTCTTGACCTTTAAATTGTAGAGTGCATTTGAAATATGAGCTGCATTAGTTTGGATTAGACATGGTGGTACAAGCTCGGCTCTTAGTTTTCTGGTACGAATGTTCATTTTGATTACATTCAAAACTATTTTCCTGTGAATCTGTCTGGGACTCACTTAATATCTGCCAGTGAGTCACTGTCCCACAGCCAGGCCATGCTGGATCTGGTTGTTCTTTGGCTTCCCTCAGCCTGCGTGAGCTGCTGCCCTGGCTTTTTCCTTAACTTCTTAGGGATGCTGCTGGGCACAAGCATTTTCTCCTTCTGTTTAACAATGCTGTGCCTTGAAACTAATTCAGCAAAGGTCTCCAGGACCACTTTTAATGCCCTATTTGCTTAATCACCCTTTCCCAAAGCTTGATCTTTTTAGGCACTCTGCAGTCATCCTTCCCTTCTCCATGAACACCAGATAGCTGAAGCAAACTGGTAGTATAAGCAAACTCCCAGAAAACCAGCCACTCTTCAGGGAACAAAATATTCAGCTTTTGACAAAGTAATGACTGTCCGTATGTTTTTTGCTGCCTTTCTTTCCTTTTTGTACTTGGATTTTCTTCTGTGAATTATGAAGTCTTTCTTCTATGCAGCTGCTTGGTTGGTTCCAACACAGCTGGAGCCTTTTGCTACAAGAGTATGACCTTCCATTTCTTTCCACTGTCCAAGCTTTCTCTAGCTCTGTTAAGTCCCCTCACCTTGACATCTGTCGAGTTATTTTCTGAGACCCACCAATTCTATGTAGTCTGTTCACTCTTCTGGGGACAGTCTGTTGCTGCAGATCCTTTTCATGCATCCAAATTTGGCCAAATTTTGTATCCCCTGGACTTCAGCCATCTCTCTGCCCTGAAGTGCTCCACTGGAATGAGAACTGCCAAGTTCTAATGTGCTTCTGTTACCACTTGTCCAGCTAACATGTCTTCTGACTTCCCCATCTACCAAAAGAACAATACAACAACTTTGTGACCATAACTAGAGGCCACGAGCTGTGCGTAAGCAGAGACTCCAGACATGGTCATTCATGGGATGGTGATTGAAATCAAATTGAAAAATATGAACCCAGCCAAGGAGACTTAATTTAAAATGGTAATGAACAGCTCTGCATGGTAAACTGTGGTATGCATCCCGATCTGCTAGAACTTGATCACAAGTATTGAATAAGTGATGTCAGGTTAAGCTTAAAGGATAGTTGTGGGCTGAGAGCTCAGCACCTTAAAGGAGTAGGCCAGTGAAAAAGACAGCTTAACTGGCACATTATAGAGGAGTTCATAAGAATCATAGTGCATTCCCAGAGGAATATGCAGCTGTTTGCAGTAGGTGGCCCCCATCTCCCTAACCACTACAACTTACTAAAGCAACAAGGTGACAGTTCGACAACCTTTTATAACAAGTATCACTCTCAAATCCTGCTGGTGCTTGCCTCTGCTTCTCTCCTTGAAAAAGAGTCTAATAACACTCCTTGCCAAGCGCAATTTGTTAATGTTTCAGGATGTTATAGAAGGCTAAACAGCTTTAAATAGCTAGAGAGAGACTTTAACACTTTGTAAGCAGCAGTATTGCAGGGTTGTTCTAACAGAGGCTGATGCTATGCAAAAGTTGCACTTGCCCTCCTCATCTGTCTGTGCTTCTTACTACAACGTATTTTCATTGCTGCTATCCCTCTTCCTTCTCCTCATAGATCAACCCTCTATCATATGGCAGTGTGGTACAGACATACAGGCTGCCAACCTACAGCTGTTACCCCAAGGATTCCTGGACATCGCTCTGCAAGAAGCTGTTCTTTGGAGAGCTGATCTACCCTTGGAAGCACAAAGGAGAGAAGCAAGACTAAAGAAAGCAAAGGAACCAAGTTTGAAAGACTTGGCCAGAATCTTGAATCGTAATGCTTGGAGCCAGCAGCTGCTGGATCCCTTTAATTAGATTTTGGTAACATGTGGGAGGGGCTGAATTTTTAAAGGCAAGTATTTTTAAACATTCTTCTTCAACTTTCTCCCTCCCCTACAGTGTGTTTGAAATGATTTGGTTTCCAGGCTGTTTCCTGTTCATGCAGTGATATTCTACCCTAGATTACAAACTGTCTGCCTGGTGGCATCAGCGGGTAATGATCATTTTTAAAGCAAAAAGTTAGGCCCATCAGTGCCTCATGGAACCAGCATTTAGTGTAATCAAGGAAGTAGCTCCTGTATATCTTGGTAATTTATATCTTTCCATGTAAGTTCCCAGGACCATATTAAAACAGCCCTTGGGGCCGTTCAAAGCCACAATGTTGAGGTGCGTTACACCTCTGGGTATTTTGGATCTTTTATGCTTCAGTATTCAATCCATCTGATCAAAACCAGCAAGGAGAACAAGCTTTCAGAGTCACACACTGAAAACAGTACAGCTGGGTTATCTGGGTTCCTAGGATATTTATTCTTTTGCCTCTGGTTGGGCTTGGATTCACCCCCTTGCAGAGCAAGGTGCTGAGCATAGAAACAACAGGGACTCGAGGTCCAGAAACACAGAATGCTGTGCATCTGAGCCTGAACGAAAGATAGAGGGTCTCATCTACATTTACAAAAGCAAATAGTGATTTGGGGAAGCTGAGCCCTAAGCTAACACCAGAACTGGAAGCGCAGAGAGCACAGCCTCAAACCCTAGACTGCTCAGGTTTGGATGGCAGCTGAGAGCTCTGTGCCCTGCCAAGGTTCAGGGCTTCTTTACTTAGTTGTGATGTAAGGCAAACACAGCTTTGTTGAATCCAGCCCCAGCTGGTATGTGTACAAGAGGACTGCAGCAGCCTTGCATTCTGTGTGGATTGACCAGCTCAGGGAAGTGTGTGCTGCACTCCCTTACTGGGTCAGCACATCCCCCTGTTTCTCAGGGCCCAGATAAGAGCCTTTCAGTGTGGTGCTTCCACTTTTGCACCTTCTGATAGTCAAGAAGGTTTTAAAATTATCTCAGATGAAGCCTTTAAAGCCACTTCTTACCCTGAAACTGCAGATACATTTCTCTTAGGAGAATTTTCTTTCTTCAGATACTACCTCCACAGTACAGCAGTGCTCGGCTTTTGTGTGTCCCATTCTAATGGCATATTCATTTTAATGTCTCTTCCTCTTTCAGGTGTGTCTTCTATTCTCTGTCTTGGGGAGTGTGCTCCTATGCACTTGTGTAATGTTCCACTGTGTATGTTGTTGATATGTAGACATTTACATACAGTCATAACCTGGAAGTATACTTTCTCCAGGTCTGCTTGCTCCTCTTGCCCTGGCTTAAACAGTGATGTAGTATCACTGCACCATGTTGCCACTTTGCACCCCCGAAGTGACTGCTTTAATTGGCAGGTGAAAAGGCATGCTGAATCCTGCCACCTCTTCCTCTGCCCCAGAGTGCTCTGTCTCTCTCCAAGGAAACCGAGCATGGAGGAGAAGCAGGGTACGTGTGTTATGTCTGCATTGCTCGGCCCTTCTCTGGAGGGCTGCCTGTGTATTCCAATGTGACTAGGTCAAGGCAAGGCAAGGAGCCACAGCTAACCTGCTGGAGCAGAAGACCATCAGTAAGATGGTGCCCTGGACTTTTGGGGTTTTAGTAGCCTTCAGTCAGCACCTCCACTGGCAGGATAACTGGAGGAGGAGTCTTCTACCCAGTTCCATGTCTCATCCATGTACTTGAGCTTAACACAGGATGGAAGGGATTATGGTCCCAGGAATGTAGGCTGCCTTAATACACCCCTGGTCATATATATTGTGTTTGTCTGTAGCTACTAACAGGCTCTCACAGTGCAGCTGCTACCTTTTCAGCTGTAACTTGATCAGAGCAAAATGAAGCTCTGTAGGCAGGTTTTTGGTCCAGACATTTCTTAGCAGGCAAATGCAGGAACTGCCAAGTTTTTGCAGTTTTCTTAAGGATGTTATGAGGAGAGGTAATATTACACAGGCACTGCTACCAAAAGAAATTTTCCTATTTCTTTGATCCGGAGAAAAAGAGGGTATCATTGAAAGAAACTAATATGGTAAAAGCCCCACCGCCACTGCAGGTTTTGAGTGGAGCATTGTCCTGTCACTAGCTGCAGACACTGGAGAGATCCATGTTCTTTAACAATCACTGCTTAAAATTTATGTACAAATACAGCATCTTCTTGTTTTGGAATATCAGTGTGCAAGTATTTCTCCCCAGTCTAGGTTTGAATAAGTCCAGGTTGCGATCCATTTAAGGGGTGAATGGTCTAAATGATGTTTCCTCTTCAGCTTAAGTCAGCCTCATGGAGAGCCATCCTTACCTGGCCACTCATCAGAGTAGATTTACAGTTTAGTTCCCTCTCATGTTTCCACTGTAGCAGCCAAATGATATTCCCCCTGTTTCCTCCCATGCCTCTGCATAGTTTGGTTTACTAACTGATGAGTGAAACTTTTTTGGAGGGGTGAGGAGAGTCTTATGAAAATAATGTTCCTACTGGCTTTTAAAAATTTATGAAACAAAACGGCTCATGATGGTCATAATCATGGCTGACCTTTAGGATCAAGTGACCTGAAAGCCCCAGAGACAGCACACATCCATTAAAACTGGAATCTGCCAAACATATTAGACATTCCAGTGTCAAATCAGTTTACTAAAGACTGGTACTGACTCGGTAAAATATCAAACTGATAAAAAGCTCCTCCATCAACCCTAGATCCTGAATCTTATGAGACAGAGTACTTTAAGTAACCCAGCTAGGAAATAAAAGCTTCTTGTGGGTGAGATTCTCCTGCTCCTGTGTCACGCAGAACTGGTGCCTGAGCTGTCTTCTCATTGTTATTCATACTCTGAGTACTTGTTGCCCATGATGGTATCTGAGCCTGTGAATTTCTTCTACTGTATATTTGCTGTGTCTTTCCCCTTCTTTTTCAGTCACTAATGTAAAATAGTCTTCCCTCACCCTTTTCTGATTCTGCACAGAGACTTTACAATTTGGCAGCCATCCTGCTCAGGAACATTTGACTTTATGTCATCTCTCTAATTAGAAGGTAGGATCAGCACCATCTTCCACAGCAATGCAGACTGTGGCCTAGCACTGGCATTTCCTCTGGGAAGAGATTGACAGTGTGGTTATTGCACTAATTTATCCTCAGATCCATATTAGCTAGCTCTCTAGTCCTTAGATGAGAAGCTGTTGAAACTTCCAGGCCTTCTCTGACTCCTACCACACACCCCATTATAGCAGGCAACACACAGTCTTTGTTGATCATCCTTCAAAGACTGTAATCTTGCAGACTTTTTTTTTAATACTGCACTTCCTTATTATTGCTTCTTCTGCCTTATGGTTGTCAGTGCTGGGACAAAATTTGATATGTCTCTTTACATAGGCATGATTTTTGTGAAGGAAAAAAGTAATTCACAGCATGTAAAAGTCCATTCTAGATAGAAATTTTGCCTTTGAGAAATACTTTCCTTTCCTAACTAGACTAGCATGTGAAGATGTTGAAAGGAAATCTCAGTAATTACACTGCTCTAAAGGCTCTGTTTATGGTTTTGGTGGTTTTCCCTGATCCTGCAGCTAGACTGTACCTTGTTCTAGGGGCACATGTGAATATATTGTCGGGCAATGCACGTATGGATTACACATATGTGCAAGAGCATTGCACATATGTGTAATCAATATGTTGACTTACACTCTGCTGCACACACTCCAGTGCTCTCAGCAGTGGTGGTACAGATGGTAATTAACAGGGAACACCTCAGTGCAGATACTTAGTTGCTGCATGTGTGCAGCTCTGCTTAAAGCCAACAGGAGTGGAGTGCATGATGACTCCCACATGGCCATCTCACTATAGTGATTTTGAAAGGAGGAGTATGCAATGCGCCAAAGACAATTCCCAAAACCTTTAGAAGTATTACACAAGTCACCATCCTCTCAGGGAGAGGACTGGAGGCTGGGGCAGGGGGCAGGGAATTAGTTCTTCTGTCTACTTTCCTGATCCGTCCTAGCAGGACAGTCATGCTGAAAGCACCTAACAGGTTGTTCCCTGAGGCTCTGTCAGATACTGTAGTGCCTGCCAGCTCCAATTGTAGATGAGGAAGATGCAGAGAACTGCCTCCTGCCCTCATCCTGCTAAAGCTGGTGAGCTCTATTAGAGACATCTATAAAGCTGTAGCAACCTCAGTGGAGCTATACAATTCCATCCTTGAAATAGGCACCCACCACAGAGAGAACATAAACATAGGTCTTATGGCTCTGTTGAAAAGCTACCACCTAGAGACCTTGCTTAGTATGGTAGTAGCTACTTCAGTTGTAGCCACACCAGGACTGATGTCTCCAATGTAAGCCAGACCATGGGATCTAAGGGACAAGGCAATCCATCTGTCTGTCCAAGTAGCTCTTTCACAGAGGAATCACAAGTGCAGGCAGTTTTCTTCTAATAGCATTATTTTAAAGCAGGTAGGAAAATCTCCTGCTTTGTCATCACACAGATAATGAGTTGCTTTCCATATGCCATGTGCTACCTGATCATACTGATGCAACACCACCTTCATGCTTGATTGTCTTTTGAAATACTCAAGCCCTTACTGATTTACTCTGTGGTTCAACATGCTGATTACACCATCATGTTATGTTGAGCTAAGAGACATCATAATTCACATCTCTTCAGTGAATCTGAAGGATTTGCTGGTCCCATGTTCCCTTTGTTCCTGAGCAGTGGTATTTAGGGACCTCCTTTTCTTTTGGGTGGTATCGAAGCCCTCAGCAGTTCTGGAAAGTTGTCTGCTCATTAGAGGCAGTTGCCTGAATGGCTCTTTGCCAACTTTTGTGGATCTGGTAGCCAAGAGAGTGTTTGCACTCCAGCCAAGCTCACTATGCTTGCATTAAACCTAGAAGTGGAAACACTGAGGGATGTGGGGCAGAAACCCCCAAGCTGGCTGCATGCAAGTATGCTTGGATCTGGGAGCTGCCTTTGTGTGGTGCTCTGAAGCTCTGCACGCATAATCTGTGGCAGTGCACTGTGAATACAGATAGGATGTGTCTGGATCTCAGCTGATCCACCCACATGACACAAGGCCACAGGGCTTACCAGCTAGTTCAGTAGCTAGCTTTTAGGGTGTATTCCACTGTGCAGGATAAACATTGAGAACAATCCAAACTGTACATGAGCAGCTGATCTGCCCTCCCAGATGAGATTAGCGTGCCCATCACCTTTCCATCTGGCCAGTCATTTTGCATTGGGAGGTCTGAACAGTTGTTTGCAAGACTCTGGCCCCTTGAATCTCAGCTCGGATTCAGATGATAGCTTGATCTCCAATGTTTATCCACGTTTGAGTCTGGGCATCAAACCAAGAATGCCCAGACTCCCCATTTTTTGTCTCAGCCAGCTGCATATCAGGAGGATACATGTAATTATAAATGCTGAAAGCAACAGAATGTAAACCCTTCATTTCTAAACAGGACTGTGATGTGGCTTGGGAAGCAAGTGGAAGTCCTGTCCTGGGTTTCTCCTGGGAAGCAGCAGAGCCACTGCCCAGTTTGCATTCAGTATGGGTAGAGAGAGGTTGTAGGTACATCGTGCAACCATAGTGTTATTTAAGAAGCATCTGGCATTGGGAAAATGCATGAGAACTTTGCAACAGCTGTTCCAATCAAACCTCCTACTTATAATCTCTTCTGTTTTTAAATAAAATACTAAAAAAGAGTGCTGGAATTTTTGCAGTTTAATTAGAAGTGTGTGTGCATGTGTGGGTATGTTTGTGAACATAAAAGATGAGGAGGAAGTTTGGTGTGCAGGGCTAGTTAAAAAGCACTGGTACATTTTCTCATTGATTCCACATAAACTACCAAGTGCTAAGCAGGAACAGAGTGCTTTAGTAGAAAGTGCAATAGCAGAAAGACAGTGTTTGTTTTAAAATGCCACTGTTATGCCATTTGAAGCTGTAACTTCCTTCCCACCACAGCCCTGATTTAAAATGCAGCAGTCTGGCTTAACAGTCCAGTGAACAAACCCTGGCTTAGTAAACAGATTTGCCTCACTCTCATCACAGTACAGTTTATCCACACAGAAATGCATGGCAGAGCAATGGAGGTGCTAGCAGGGCTTGTACTAATGGGTCCATGCACGGTTGGGACCAGACAGGTTCTGTATGTACCAGTCACATATGCTTGTATTTGACAGTTTAGGGGTGGCAGTCTTTGACAGGTGTGGATTTTTTGGTTAATTAAACATTTTAATCAGAATTTAAATGGATTTTGATTACACTAGAATAAAGATGTTTGGATAAAAATTAAGGTCTTCCTTCTTGTTTAACTTGCCTGATGACCACCTGTGTGGCAGTCTGCAATAGCATCTGCCACCAGCATGGGAGACTGTGGTGAATCTGATGGAGGCGCTGCTTGGTTGTCGGAGTGATTGCTGTTCCCAGTCCTGAGGCCCAGCCAAACTTTTCCTTGATCTCTGCTGTCCACACTCGCAAAGTATTTCACCATTCATCCTGTTGAAAGTATTCTGCAAAGGCCAAATCATGATACTCTTGCAATGAGGAGCACTGATCCAGCTGATCCTGCCTCAGGGAGATGGTTGAGGTGATGTCCTTCCAGCCCTATATTCTCCCATGCTTGAGTGAGGGGCTCCTTTGCTTTCCATGAGCCTGTTTGTGGAATATGGTGCTACTCAACATGAGAGGTAGGACTCAGGGGCACAAGGCCTCTGCAACACCTAAGCGGTGCAATCTGAGCAGGAATGTAAGCCACGCTTGGGAATGATGTGTGAGAGGATCTGATTGCCTCTGCTTTGTGGCTCCTTTTCACATCAGAGCAGTCAACGCCCTTATATTCATCTTTTTTTTCTTTTCTTTCCAACTCAGCCGAGCAGTTTGCACATAGCTGCATCTTGCCTGGCTAGCAGTGTCCAGTCCATCCACCTTCTCTTTCAGAGTGCCATAATCAGAGCAGGCACAGGGGCACTGCCATTCCTCAGGCCTTTGAGGGCAAGTGGAGATGGTGCATGTTACAGTGCAGTTATTGGCAGCCCTTCAGTAACCCGTGGCTTTGTTTTCAGAGGACTGGTCATCTGGAGAGCTCTGCTCCTTGATGATCAGAAGAATCAGCTGCAGTGCTTCTCTGCTAGGTCAGTGCCACAAGTGCTTGGGCTCACATGTGGCCATTGCTGTGGCTGCCATGTGCTGTGCTGCGGGAACCCAGCTGTAAACTTGCGTTGTTTCAGGCCTGCTTAGTGTCAAGTGTAACCATCTGAATGCATCAATGTGACAACGTGCCCACACTGCAGAGAAAGTCTCTGCTGGGATCTCCCCCGTACATTTAATAACTTTGAGGCTGGGGCCTTGTGCAACATGCTGTTGTGAGCTTCTTATATAACCCCACTGCCCTGGGCTGCTTCTCTGTGCTACTTCTTTTTCGTGCTGGTTATCATCAGTTTGGGATCTGTTTTGTTTTCCACTAACCCACCAAGGAAATGAGAGATCACTTGAATATCCATGAATCATGGCTCTGGGGTTGGTCTTGGAGGAGTGACAGGATTAAAAAAGACAAGGAAAAGACAGACAGAATTGAGGTGATTCCTGCCCATCCTCCTCTTCGTTCTGAGGATCCTGCAGCTTTGGATCAGGTGGGCTGATGGGGGAATAAATATAAGAATGACTTTTCTCCTCTGGAATCCTGCCTGCTGTGCATGCACACAGATCCATCCCCTCTCTCTGCTTTTGCTTTTCCTGTCATCCTTGCCCCTTTATCCTTCCACAAGAGTTTTAGCTGCAGTCTTTAGTCTACAATAACACTGCTCCCTAGAGAAGGTTATTGGCAACAGCTGGGGGTGGAAAACACAGTAGCAGCACGTCCAAATAACAGTCAGCAGGACATCTGCTCTTTGATTTTTCTTTTGTAAATGCTGGATGACCTGGGGTGTTTTGGAGGTAGGGGGCAGGGGAAGGTGGTGGCTATATTTGGCCACTGCCATACAGATAACCCAAGCTGAGAAGCACTGTTAATGATGATCCCTAGGGCCCAGCACCCTCTGTGGCGCAGCAGCAGTAGGAGAGTTTTGTGCTATTTTATGGAGCACATTAGGGTCATTGCTCAAAGCTCACCACTTTGTGGTTCTTCACAGCCCCAAGTTCCATTTTCAGTGATAGTAGGAAGGTTATTTTAACAAAACCTTTGTCAGAACAAGCTCACCCAAAGATTTTTAGATGTTGTGGCTCCAAGGCAACAAATGAGCTCAAGTCCACAGGTCACAGGAGTGGAGAGGGAGACAGGCTGGGAGCATCAAAGGAGCAGATCCCCTCTCCTGTCCCCACTCCAGATTTCTACCATCTCCTGCTAGCTGCTCTGTGCTCTGAAGGGAGCCGTTCTAGCATGAAGGAGTGCATTATTGATCTCCCAGGAAACCTGGCCTCCTGCCTCGTTACACCTCTTTTGCAGAGATGCCTCATGCCAGGCTGCAAAGTCTTTTGAACAGTGGCAGTAAGTCTGGAGCACTCTATGCATATGTTGATCCCTGTTTATCTTCTGCCTCCTAACACCATGGCGGGAAGGGCTGTATCATTTGTCTACCACAGGCTGGGTAGGTTTGAAACATCTCACGTCTACATAAATCACAGTACCGAAGGGGAACAGACTCGGAATGTTTCTTGTCAGATCAAAGGAGGGTCCCTTGTCCTGAGAGCTACAAGGCAGTGGAGGGGCCTGTCACATTGCTGGCAGGCCAGAGGCGCTGTGCAGTTTGGGTGCTAGATGAGGAGCCCAGAGTCTCAGAATCTGGTCAGTGATATCTAAACTGACCCCAAGGTAACAGCACTCAACCTGGACATTTGGACTTGCCAGGGTCTCAGGATGGTGAGAGCTATCCATGTGCCTGACTGAGCTCAAAAGCCATTTGTGCCACTCATTCTAGCAGGCTGGCACAAGGTGGGAAGGGAGTCCTTGTCTTGGCTAAGGCAATCTGGTGCCCAGATTTCCTGTCTCAGGCAGCTGATGACAGATGCAATCATCACTGGCCAGTCCCCAGTGCTTCAACCTCTTGTAAAGCCAGATCAGTGGGGCTGGGCTTGTTGGGTTTTATTAGCTGCAATTTGTGTAGTTCTGGTGCACCCTCCTTCAGCCCATTTTAGAGTCCTTTTTGTTGTCCCCATTCCTCATGGCTGGAGGACAGTTCCTGGCAAAGGAGTCCATGACACAGGCTGGCACATGCCCCTGTCTGCAGCTCTCCGATCCCTGCAGAATTTTGAGTACAAGCCTCTTCATCTCAGACAGTCTGTCTGCTGAAGCAAAACCCATCTTGTGGCCTGAGTCACAGAGTGTGTCTCTCAGGGCCAGGATGAACCCCAGTGCTAGGGGGAGGTTGGAAGGGTCTCTGCAATGCCTCAGCTCCCCCACAAAATCTAGGCAATCGCATTCCAATGCTGCATCTCTTCAAAGTGCTCAGTTAATTCATTCCCTTCAGCTTATGCCTTGCTGATGCATATCAGCAGTGTCAGGAAACAGGCATAGCCTGCAAGGGATGGGTTCCTCTGCACAGCCACTTGCTGATAAGCAGGCATAGACAGCAGCAGATGGGGAGGGACAACCTGTGGGACTCCATGCTGTGGCTAAGCAGCGAGGTTGTGGTGATAAGATTAGCCTCTCCAGATTTGCACATGTTGGTGGAAAAGACGCAGCTTCCCAGAGCTGCTGCCAACCCACAGTGGCTCCCAGGCTCTATGAGACCTGTCTCAACTGTGGTGCTCATGGGGAAAGGATGGGGCAGCTGAGCTGTTCCTGCTGGCTCCTTGCCCCGGGCTCTCAGGGTCCTGACTGCCCTGGGCAGCCCAGGGCAAAGGGGTCCTGTGCACGGGGCAGCTGGTCAGAGGCTCACCCTGCCAGACTGCCTGTGCTCGCCTGCAGGCTCACAGAGGGGCTGTGACAGTCAGCATCAGCAAGGTGGAGAGTCCTTTTTTGCCTTTTTTGTTCCTGTTCTGTTCCTCAATGCAGAGCACTCCCCAGGGGAGGAAAGTGAATCAGTCATGCACTAAAGACAGGTTTGGGCAGCAATTAATATTTCATGCAAGTAAAATGTCTTGCTGCTGCTGCAACTTCAGGAGCATGGGCAAGGGAGCAGAACAAGAAAAGGAGGAACGGAGGCTGGTAGAAAGCAGATCAGAGAAGCTGACTCACCAGCCCAAGGGAGGGCTGCATTCAGCCCCACTGAGCCAACAGTTGCGTTTTTCCATGCCACTGGGCAAGGCAAGAACTACAACAGCAGGAAAGTTCTCAGGGCACCATCTGACCTGCCAGGAATCATTGCCTTCTGTCGCTGCTCATGTTTTAAAGCCTTGATCCTGCACTGAAAAGCCACAGCCCATCTTCAGCACCAGTTACACAAAGGGATCTTAGGATCTCACAGGATTAGGTTTTGAGCCTCGTAGAAAGCAGAGAGACAGAAAGGCTGGGGAAGAGGCTGCTAGGTCCTCTCACTGCCTGAGGAGGCAGGATTTCAGAAAGTCAAACGCAGGAGGAGCAGGGGAAGGTTCTGGGCACTGGGGCTACACAAGAGCATCTTTGTAGCAGGGCATGGAAGGATATGATGGATGCTGGTGTCCTCCCAGTGCGAGGCAGCTGGGAAGGAATTCAAAGCTGGCCCCTGATGCTGGATGGAGGGAAGCGGCGCAAGGTAGCACCTCTGTGCCTGGGGCTGGGGGTCAGGGGAAGCACCTGTGTGGCCCTGGCCTGAGATGCAGCAGCATTTGCAGTTCCTGAGTTTTAGGCAGGCCAGGTTAATGCTTGGGAATGCATGCCAGGCAGTGAGTTTATTGCCCACACTGCATCACTGACTCATGCCCCTTGTAAGACGCATCGCACAACCCAGATACTCACCTCTGCTTCCCACTGAGCTTGCTCAACCTTCCAGCCCCGCTGGCGCCTTCTGGGTTTTCAAGCCGAGCAGCCAGTGTGTATGGGCTGATGGGGGCAAGAAAGCTTCCTAGAAGTGGTCTGGCCCCTGGGCAAAAACCCAGCCTGTTCTGAAGCCTTCGCCCTTCCCAGCCAGCTCCCCACCTCCTCCAGCAAGCAGGGTACCAGCCCAGAGACGGCACCAAAGCGCTAGCAGTGGGGGAGCCCTCAGTCAGCACGAACAGGTTCTCTGCCTGACCCTGGAGGGAAGCAGGGCTGAAGGGAGCTGGCAGCTCGCTACGTGGGTCCTGCAGGCCTCCCTCCCAGCCCAGGCCATGCACCTCCCCTCCCCTCGGCCCCCCTCCCTGCAGCCTCAGTGGGGAGAAATGACGGTGATTAGCTGGGGCTGAAGCGTGCCCCCTGCGAGGCCTAGGGGCATCAGATGGAGGAAGACAGAGGCAAGGAAAGGCCCTTCGCTCCATCTCATCACTCGAGGGAAGGGTGATTCATGTGCCGGATCTGGCCCACACAAGTTCCCGAAGCCTCTTGCCCGCAGAGTGAGGTTTTCCATCCCAACCGCTTCTGGCTTTGACACAGGTTAATGCGAACATACCTGTAGCCATCAAGAACAAGCCAGAGCTTTTCACAGGCTTAAACATGTCCTCTTGTGCTCCACTGGTAGAAAATGCTGCTCTACTGGTTCTGAACTGCATGTCTGCAGCTCCCCTCCAACTTCAGCTGCTGAGGCTGGAGGCCGCACTGCTGCGCTACAGCGCCTGCCTTACGCCCCATGGGGCCCTAAAAGCTAAAAGGTCACAGCAAAGGCCAAGATCACTGGAGCACCACAGGGCTGGGTAGTGGGTGTCTCTGAGGCTCTGCATACTTGTCCTTGTCACCCCAGTAGCCCAGCACCGCTTTTGCCCCAAGCTGGCCAAGCATGGGCGGGGGTGGACGTACTCTTTTCATAAGGATGGAGCTAAACCACTTGCTGGCTTCCCGCAACTCCCCTGCACAAGCCCAGTGGGAACGACATGCCCCCCCCCCCCCCCCCCAGCCCAGAAAAGGTTCAGAGCCAAGCTAATCGTAGTCCCAAATCCCCTGGGCCAGGCTCTCACCATGCTTCCACCTCAGCGGCCCTGGTGATGCCCATGGGTGAGGCCAGTGGTTCAGCCCAGCTCTGCTAGGTGCAAGGGCATCCACAGTGCCACTCATGGGGCTGGGGCACTCCACGACCTCCCAGGCCTGTGCCAAAGGATGGCTGGGGAGCCAGGGGCTGCGCTCCAGCCCCTCTGGAAGGAGCGCCTCATGGGCCCAAGTCAGGAAAACATACGTGAGCCCATCTTTAAGGGTGTAGTAATCCCAGGTCAGTCCTAAGGGCTTTCCTGTTCCAGGACCTGCAGTAACGCTGGCCCAAAGCTGCTTCCAGCAGCAAGGAGGATCTTCCCCTGGAGTGCCTTTGGCAATGTTTATCCATGACTGTGGTACTTCCCCTGCTCTCCTTGCCTGCTTGGAGAATGGTGTAGGTCAGCAAGGAGGGAGACAGCACACAGGCCCAAAATTAAGGTGCTGCCAGCAGCTTTGTGAGTGCTCTCAGTCTCTCCAAGCACCCAGACACAGCAGCTGCCTCCCATCAGCACCAGCGTCAGGACAGCTTGCAGGGACCTGCTGCCCAGTGTCGGGACAGGACCACCTTTAACCCTCCTGGTAGGACTTCCTCTGCCCCTGGGCAGCCATTTCCCAAGCAATTTGGCAAGGAGGTCGAGTGAAAGAGCCTGACACTGGAGGGTCATCTAGTTCATAGTAAAGGACCACGCTGTCTGTCATGTGCTGGGGAAAAAGCTACGCCCCGCTTCAGCGGTGTGCTGAGCTGCAGGCCACCTTTACAGTCCCTCCTGCTGGCATCTGATATAATATAATCCCTCCTTGTCTCCGTGTTTCTGAAGATACTCCCACAGGGCAGCTAGGCGGGGAGGTGTTGCAGCCTCAGCGGAGGGCATGCAATGGAGACAAGCAGCCATGAGGAGTCAGGCACAGGCTCTGCTGCACCAGCCTGGCTGGCTCTGGTGGAGCTGGCTTGCGGCAACTGGATTGTTGTGGTGTTCAGGTTGGGGTGGTTTTTCCTCCTCTCTCCATCCCTCTCGGATAGTGCCAGTGGCCAACAGCAATGTAGGCAGTTCCAGGGGCCCAGCAGCATCTGCCCAGCCCGCTCACTGCAAGCATCCCTGGGCCAGTGGGCTTGTGCTAACAGGGTCACCAGGTGGTTCCGGGCCTTGCCCCAAGGCTGCTACAGTCTCCTTCTCCCTGTTGCCAGATCCTCCCACAGAGAAGCAGCAGCCTAACTGCCACTCCTCCCTGGCCATCCAGCCCTCCATCCCCAGCCCCCCATCAATCCTATCTTCCTCCCCAGTCATCCAACCCTCCACTGCCAGTCCTCCATCCATCCCACGTTCCTCCTCATCTATTCATCCCCCCATCCATCCAGGGGGATTTCAGAGATCAATGTGAGCATGCTTCAGAAAATAAGCAGTGGCACTAACAGGGTTAGCGGGATGTGGGAATGAGAGCTGATGCTCTGAAGACTAATAGAAGTTCAGTTCATGCCTTACCCTTAGCAGAGGTACAGATGTGCTCTATCCCCTCCTTCCAATTACGGATTTTCTTGAAAAAGGTAGGAATGTCCCCTCTTACAGCATCTTTGCTTTCACATTCGGTTAGAAATGACCCATGGAGGTAAAAGAGATTTGGGGGAAAGGGGGAGTCGGAGAGGCTGTGTTGACTGGGTGCTGTTGAGCCCCGCTCTGAGCTGTGGGCAGCCAGACCCTGCCTATATGCACAGGTGTGTGCGTACGTATGTCAGGAAGAAACCTCTCAGACCCTGTGACCCTGCAGCAGCGCCAGGAACCTGCAGCCCATAGCCAGGAAACGTTCCCAGCCGAATGCAGTCCTGGCCTTACTGCAACAACTCTGCATCTCAGTGCGCCCTCTGCTCCTGGAAATCTATAGGGTTGACCCCAAATGCTAATTTGGTTTAATGCAGCAGTGTTTTCTGGAGATCTCCAGCACTCAGAATCACTGGAAACTCCCTAAAAGAGGAGGTGGTTTAATGCAGCCATGTTTTCTGGAGATCTCCAGCACTCAGAACCACTGGAAACTCCGCAAAGGAGGAGATGAATGTGTGGGTTGTGGGGCAGGAGTGGAGGGAGCCAGCAGCCTGCTTGGAATACAGATGAGCTTCCCCGGTGCTTGCGGGTTCAAGGCCCACTCACTCCTCTAGGAGTAGGGAAATTGGGGGTGGGGGTGGGGTGTCATTTTAAATGGCATTAATTGTTACATGCAGCAAGGCAGCCAGGCTGGGAAGCTAATTAGCGGGCTGGCTGGCTCTAAAAAGATTAGCCAAGATCCATTGTTTGACACAGGGCTACCTCAGTGAGGCTTGCAAGGGACAGCCAGACACCAGGATCTTCTGGGGCCTCCAGCCCTCCTTCCCACCACAGTGGCCCCTCACAGCCTGGGCAGGCAATAACGCTGTGACATCCCATCCGTGCCCCACTTCTTGGGGGTCAGAGGGTCCTCACAGCCCAGAGTGCTTACAGTATGATAGCCAAGGGGTCCTCAGCCCCCTAGAAGGGGAGGAACAAGCTGGGTACCCACTCCTGCAAGTCTCCTTTGCAAAGCAAGCCAAGCTGAGCAGATGCTGGCGTGCCCCACAGTTGGGGTGCCCCATGGTCAAGGTGTTTGAGTGCAGACACCAGTGCTGCTCTGAGATAGCCACAGCCCAGAGGACCTATCTGGTATTGAAATGCAGATGAGATGAGCCAGGAAAGAAAAAAGACAGGAAAAGAATGTGGCTTTGAAACAGGGCTGTAGGATGTTCCCATCCCTGCTGGTGGCAGGAGGGTGAATTCACTCCCTCAGATACCTACAGTCCAGTTAATGGTGGGGTTTGCCTGGTGACTGCCCAACAACCCTATAGATGAGCTGCAGGCTGGAGCACAGAAGTAACCACAATGAGACCCTCCCCCCACCCCCCCGGTTTAGGGCCTTAGTGTAATTCCTCTTGGAACCGAGATCATTCTCAAACACATGAATCCTTCCTTTCCCTCCGGATCACTGGTAGTACTGCCTTGGGAGATCAACATAGTACTCAGTCAGTCTGTACAATTTGATTTCTTTTTCAGGCTATCCTCCGTCACAACGGATTTTTAATCCCAAGCCTCTCAGGCTGCTCAGCTCACAGGGTGGGCAGGCCGTCTGTCAGGAACCGCCTTTCTGAAAGCAAAGCACAGCTTCCCTGACTTAGCACACCTTTGCAAGCCGGCCTACAGAGCTGCAACTGAAGGCTAAAGGTTTCACGTGACAGCTGGCTGACCTAGTGGTTAGATCTTACTAAAGCAGATGGTCTGTTTTCTGGTTTACAGTATCCTTTACTTGAATGTCCCACCTCTCTGCGACACCAAGAACAGGTACACTTTTGCCCTTGTTTTCCACTGCCCCAGCTGTTAAGTCATTGCCTTGTGTAAACAGGCTGTCATTTCTTCAGCCTCATCACTTTCTGGGCATTTGCTGTCCATGATCAGTTCTCCCCAAGCCTTCCCCACTGCTGGCTCATTACTTGCATCTTTGTTCTCCCCTAAGACCCTGCCTGAAGCTGGGTGTAATGGCCCTGCCCTAGCCCAGCATCACCCTTGTTTGCCAGAGTTGGTGACGTTGTTACTGGGCCACATGCTAGCTCAGGGGAAGACTCACCAGCTTGGCGTTTTTCCTGGCTTGTCAATATGGGAACACTGCCAGCTTGCACCCCATTACACAGCAAAGCACTTGTCCAGAGGGCAACAGGACTGCGCAGGGCCGAGTCAGGCCTGCAGCATCACTATCTGTCCCATGGCATGGGCTGGAACGAGTACAGCATGTTAAAAGCTGCATCGAGTCCAGAGCTTGCAGCAGCCACTGGCAAGAGTCCCTCTGGCTCTGCCAGCCCTGGATCAGGCCCCACATGGTCCTTCCCACCTGGACATGGCTCCCCTTTCTCAGTGACATATGGCTGGGATGGATCACACTTGCTCTGCGCTAGTTCCTCCTCTCATCTTCACACTGAGAGCCTAATCCAGTAAAGCCCTTAATGATATGCCTGACTTTAAACACATCCTTAAGAGCCTAGGTGAATCAGAGCCCAAGATAAAAAATTAATTTGCTTTTCTCTTTTCCCCTTTGGTCTGGGGAGCCTGACTGTTAAATTACTGCGGTCTTTCTTCTCTCCTACACTCTGCTCTGGGGCAGACTTGTGTACGACCCTCTCTGCAAAGGCATTTCAAAATACCACGCAGAAGCTGCAGCCTGGTATGCTGATGCACTTCAGGCACCCTCGTGCGAGCTGGAGGGCCTGATCCACGCTGGAGCAGCACCAGGAGGCTGGGGGTCCCCGCCGGCTGCTCCCCCTCCGGCCTGCCCCCCAGCCTACCCCACGTCCAGCCTGCCCTCCGTTGGCCTCCCCCTGCCCCACACCTTGTCTGCCCCCATGCCGGCCCGCCTTCCTGCCAGCCTCCCCCTGCTCCTTCCCCACACCCCCTGCCCCACACCCGGCCTGCTTCTCCCTGCTCCTGTCCCCTGCCCGCCGGCCTCCCTGAAGGCCTCCCCCTGCCCCACACCCGGCCTGCTTCTCCCTGCTCCCGTCCCCTGCCCGCCGGCCTCCCTGAAGGCCTCCCCCTGCCCCACACCCGGCCTGCGCTCCCTGCTTCCCCCGCCCCACACGCGCTCCGCAAGCGGACCCCCCTCCCGACTCCCAATCCCGGCATGCCCTGCTCCGGCACCTCCCGAGCGGCCGCGGCCGCGCCTCGCAAGGCACGCCGGAACCTGTAGTCTTCGCCTTTCAGGGCCTCGCGCAGACGACCGGTGGGCGTAGCCTCCCAGTCCCGCCCCCCTCTTCCGGCCGCGGCTTCTGATGGGCCAGAAGAGGGTGGGAGGGGCGAGGAGAAACGCGGGAGTGGGCGTGGCGGGGCGGCGCCGGCGGTGACGGACGCGGCGGCGAGCCTATGGCGGCGGGAGCCTAGCGGGGCGCTCGCCTCGGCCTCACCCTCGGCCGGCGCGGGCGCTGCGCGGCGGCGCCGGGCGGAGGTGGCGCGCCGGAGGTGCGGCCGTGCTGGCGGCGGAGCTGCCGCGGCCCCGGGGCGCGCCCCGGCCGCGAGGTGAGTGCTGCGGCGGCCACCCGCCGCTCGGGCCTCCGCCGGCCGCGGGAGGGGGCGCCGGGCCGGGCCGGGCCGGGCCCCGTGGCGAGGCGGGGGCGCGCTGGGGCCGGGCCGCCGCTGGCGGGGCTGAATCTCGCCCGGGGGAGGCGGCGGGCCCGGGCCCGGGGGCAGGCGGGGGCGGGCAGGGCCGGGCCGGGCAGAGCAGGGCAGGCCCGCGGCGCCTGGCGGCCGGGCCCGGGCCCCCGGCCGCGCCGTGGGGCGGCTCGCGGGAGGCCCGGCGTGGGGGCGGCTCCCGCGGGGCGGCGGGCCGCTGCCGGGCCGTGTCGTCCGCCGCAGGGCCGGCGGGTGCCGGGCTCCGCGCTGGGACCCGCCGTTAGGACTTCGCGGCCTTGAGGAGAATCGAGTGCGATTTCTTTGTCAGCAGCTGGAGAGAGTGCTTGCTTAATTAATAAGATGCTAATCACGGGTGAAGGAACTAGGATTTTTTTTTATTTTTTTTTCTCTCCCTCTCTGCTCTTTCCTCCAGGTATCTGAGCATATCTTGGCAGAGAAGATTAGAGGCAAGGTGGGGAAGATGGAGGGCTCGTTCTGAGACCGGCTCCTTCTTCTCTTTCCTTTTCTGCCCCCCCTTTGAAAGGGGGAGAGAAATAATCATTCTCATACAGTCATCTTTAAAAGCTTGGAAGTTGGAACTGGAGCTCCTTTCAATCTGGCTGCGTGTTTAGTATGCGGTTTGTGCCTCTTCACTAATGAGAGGGAGAATGGGAACCCAGGGAAGCCCTGTGAAGAGCTATGATTATCTGCTCAAGTTCTTGTTGGTAGGAGACAGTGATGTTGGAAAAGGAGAAATCCTGGAGAGCCTTCAAGATGGAGCATCAGAATCCCCTTATGCCTACAGCAATGGTAAGGATTTTGGAAGGGGCGGTGGGAGAAAGCTTCTATCCTGTGACATTACAGCTAGCTATAGAGAAGGTGAATGATCTGTGTTTTCACAGTTGTTACTGAACTGCGGCTCTGAAGTCTTTTAACTTATAGAGGAAGGGAACTCTGTCATTGTCAATAAATAAGTCAATTTGGGGGAGGGAAGGGTTGTGGTGTTTTGTTTTGTGTGTTGTTTTTTGGGGATTTTTTTGTTTTGTTTTTTTAACTGAAAACATAATGCAGTTCATCAGGGCTTGTGTTCATGGTAGTGGAAAGGTGCTGACTGTTCCTTAAAATCACAAGGGCCTCCTGGAGGCTCTGACTAGAGAGATGCTAAAGAAATTGGCATCTGATGTAATCACAAGACATGCAAATCCTGAAGCGTGGCTGAACCATTACCAAACATAGTTCTGCTTGTGCATCCTACTTAAAGAGACAAATCTTATTTTCCACCATCACGGCAGGGGTTAATGCAAGGATTGAATGGTACTAAAAGGAAGTACTGTAACAAAAGAACAGTAACATTATTTCCAGACTAAAGCTGTTATGACTTGGTACTTGGGTACTGAGAGCACAGGCTCATCTGTCTGCCTCCTGCAAACGTCAGGGTGTATAATGGAGCCCATGACAGACCATTAACTATAGTGTCACAAGACTATAATTAAGAGCCAAGGAGTGACGCTGTGCTATTTCCTGCATCCCTTCGCTGCAGTTAAAATGTAACATTGCCTGGCATGGTACAAGTCCTGGGGTGATTTTCAATCTGTCATAGATTTCGCCATCTTCAATGCAAAATAATGGCCCCAAGGGCTTGACGGAAGCGATCTAATTCAGGTCCTGCATCCTCACCAGAACCAACCTGAGGGCTGGAACAGTTAGTATTTTCTTTCATGTGAGATAATCGAGTCTGAGGTAATCGGGTGCTTCTGGACACTTTGGGTTGAAGCTGGCTGAATTTAGAGTCTAAAGGAGCAGTGTGGCTTGATTCCTAACTGTATAATAGTCCTCAGAACTATTACCATCATTTTAAGAACTGATGCAAGAGCACACCTGATCTGCAGATATTTATGGGGAAGCAGTGACTCAGAAAAGTCAGGATAGTTGTGAAATTGTAGTAGCAAATTCTGGAACTAGAAGACTGTGGTATCATTCATCTGTTTGGATGTCTGGCTGAGCTTGTGTGGTTTACCTTGGAGGAGATGCTTGACACTTCTGAGCTTCCCTGAAGAGACCTTGTATCTCTGAAGAACTTGCCTCAGTTGGGAGCTATAGAATTGCTCCTTGGGATAAATATTTACTAAACAAAACCAGATGAAGACTATTAACAGGGGTGGTTGTTTTGAGTTGGAATTGTCTTCTAATAGAAATGGTTCTGACCATTGTTTAGAAACAAGTTGTGAAATAATAGGTATGAGAGAAAAAAGTGTGCATATGATGGTACAAAACCAAAGAACTGTGATTTTTTTTTTCCCTCTCTCTATAACTAAAAAAGTTTTGTCTCTGCACGCACTATTTTATAACAAGAAAATACCACCATCTTTTTCTAGAAAAAGAAATATCAGTAAACTAGTATATTTAAAACCTTCCCCTCTCTTCTGTAGGCAGTGGAACCCATTTTTCTGTAGTGATTTTTATACAGTCAGATATTGTTTTTTCATAATAATATATGCTTTGGTATTCTCTACTTCTGTTGCTTCTGCTGAACTGTATGCTTTTTGGATAATCAGGTTGAACAGCTTTGCAATCTGAGTGAATTTGATACTGCCGATATTCTTGACAGCCTTGGCAATCAAATTTCCTCTGTCTCTGGAATAGCTGGGATATAAGTACTGGCAGTGCAAGCATCTCTGCCAGCATGCTTTAGCTGTGCCCTGGCGAGACCATCCCTTGGTATGAAGATACTTAAACTTTGTGAACATTTAATGCTTGGCCTCCTGGCTGAAGGAGCTTGCTGAGGTACTATAGTTTCTTGTGATGTGAGCGCTTGTCAGCTACAAGCTGAAGTAAGATTATTAAGGGCTCTGTGAGCACTACCCAAAGAGCTGTCTTGCTCTGTAATGGCCTAGCTTTGAACCTGTGATCCAGAGAGGTGAAAGGCTTGATATTCTGTTGCAGGCTTCCAAAACCTCTGATTCCCTCTGTCTAAACTTTTTGATGTGTACCTAATGCTGTCCTGAAACTACAAAAGGGTGTTATGTAGAGGCTATTTTGTAAATCTCATACTTCCAAGTACACCCTCATCATCATCCCCTCCCACCCCCATGCCCCAGTTTGAAACAAATGTTGTATCATGCATTGCTTATTCAATCTGTCCAGAAAACAGATCTTGCCATTATCAGTGCAAAATGAAATATGCTTTAGATTTATTTTGTGGTTAGGACATCTCTCATATCAAGCGGTTTCCCTAGTCCCTAACTTCTGGAAGGGAAGGGGTAGAGTAATTGTGCCCATGCATTTTGTCTCTTTGGGAGTCTGCTGTTTTTACTGTGTTGGCCAAGGATAACTTTTAACACAGGCTTTTGAAATGTAGTGTGAAATAGATTCTCCTTTCAGTTCTAATAGTTTATTTCTTTTCTTCTGAAAGACTTAACTTTAGAAGTGAAACTTTTTTATAAATTAAGCTCTGTATTATTGCTGCTGCTCATCTGTCATATACCTGGTATCCAGTAAAGAGTTTGAGGGGTTCTTTCTTCTCTGCAGATCTGTCAGGGGAAAGTAGACAGCTAAGAGATAAGGAAACCCTATTTCTGTCAGCATCTCTTTTGTGAACTTAGAGCTCTTTAGAAGCTCTTTAGAGTTCTTTAGAAGAGCAGGCAGCCTATGCTTTCTTATGTCCAGTTTCTGAAAGCCTTGGACACAATATATTCTTTCTTTTTTTTTATATATCGGAGCATCATAGTAACTTCTCTTCATTATTATTGAGGATCCTTTAGCCAAAACATCACTTTTCAACACAGCCTTATAGCTTGGCATCTCATATTAAATTAGACACTTCTTAAAAGTGCAGTTCCTATTGTGTATAGCAAGACCTTAGCAATGTCGTCCCCCCCCCCCCTTTTTTTTTTTAATCACTGTTGAAAATAAATCTGGTTCATATAAGCAGAGACAGTTTTTACTTGCTGGATGTTGTTGGCCTTTGCAATATGAGTCAATTTTAATCCTAGCTCTGGATAGCTATTTGTGTTGTTGGTTTGTGTGTGGCTTGGAGTAATACACTTGTCCATTCAAGCAGAAAAATTGAGTACTGCAAAGGCTTTGGATACAGAACTTCTTGGTAACTTCGAAGTGGCTGTTTGATTCAGGATTTAGGTCCAGTTGTCACCTGTGTGTTTTTCATTAGGTTCATGTTCAAGTTAATGAATATATCAGTCCCCAAGGAATATCAGGCAGAGTGTGCTCCCTGTGAAGAGCAGAATCTGCTCCCTGGGAGTGTTGTTTGTGCCGTGATGCTGGACATTGGCTCCCCCTCCCTGCTTTACATGAGATCTAAAGGAAACTGTTGTTAGTACCCAGAACTCAGCCCCTGGGAAGGTTTGTAACCAAGTTTGACTTGCGTTTTGCTTTGTCTTGGCCAGGTTCAAAAGTCCCTGAAGTAAACCTTCTTACTAATGTTCTGGGAAAAGTGCAGCGTTTGGGGAGAGAACATTATAATTTCTTTCTTCTGGGCTTCCAGTGTCATCCTTCTTCCCAACTTTCACCCTTCTTCCCCACCCCTGAAATCTCCTGTTGAGGAGGCAGGCTGCCATTCCCTTTCAGAGTACCACCATTACTCTTGACAGCTAGAGGACTTCACTGAGAACCAAAAAGCTTGCCTTTCCCTTGAGACCCCAGAATGCTTTTTCTTCTCTGTGTGCACTCTTTCTCCCAAGGTACAGTGGAAGGTTATTCTAGCCCCTGTAATTTGAGCTGTGATGGAATAGCTGACTTGAAGCAAAACTGTGCTCCTTACTTGTGGCTGCAAGTCAACTACACAGATCACTTGCCACTTAAGTGCTTAAATTGCCCACTTGCATTCTGTCTTTATCCTTCCCCAGATACTGAAGCAGGACTGAAATTCTTCTGCTTGCAGAGCTCTGCAGGTTTTTGGACAAGTAGATGTGGCAGAGCTACACATGAAAATAGGAGTTGTGTTTGTGCTCAGATGAGGAACCACCTTGTGTTCTCCACAGGAGGACCTATCACTTTGTCAATACTGTGTCATAGAGCCTCTCTGGAATATCTAATTATTCATATGCTTACACTGAAAAAAATCTTGTTTAGCTTGTTTTTTGGCTTGCTTGAGAAACCTGCTCTGTTCTATACTGCATCACCACTGAATGAGTCATGTGGAGGCCTCCTTATACAAGAATGCTTGACGGGCACAAATGCCATTACTGCCATATGATAAGCTGCTCAGCATGCACCAGAAATAGGGTCTGGGCTTCTTTCACTACGAGGACATGAATGTAATGTGCTTTTTGTGATTATCACACATTCTCCTATGGAAGAGTCCTCCCCTTCACCTACTGCTCTTTCTGTAAGAAAGGAGGAACATGTGCTAAGGAAAGAATAGAACGTGTTTCCAAACAAGTAGCTTTGTTTAGAAGGGTTTTTTGTTTGTTTGTTTGTTTTCCTGCCCTCGGCTTGTGTTAAGAGCGTCATAAGGAGGAAGTTTGATGTCTGCACTCCGATCTCCTTCTTTCAGCTTTTCAAGGAGCATAGGAAAGCTGAACTGAATGTTGTTCTGCTGTAGGAGTGTGGTGACCAGCCCTTCTGCAGTGACCTCCTCACAACTAGTTTCAACATAATCCCTTAGCTGGGACTTAGTATCTTTATTAAAGCCCCATTCCTAGGTGTTCTGTTACCATGTCAGGGACACTGTATTCACTCACTGAAGAAAATCTCAGTTTCTCGGTTCTCCGTTATTAACTGATCCAAGGAAATGTTAGGAAAAAGACAACTTAAATGCTTAATTACCATAGCTACTCACAGGTTTTATTGTTCAGATAAAGACTGTTTTGAGTCTTTCCCAAGACCTCTTCTTGGTAATATGTAGGCAAGGAATTCAGCTTTTGGGCAGGAGCTATAGGTACTTCTTTGCAGACCCGTATTTCTGTCACTTCTCTAGCACAATGCTGCTCCTCAGTATTTGTGCTTAGCTGAAACTCTTCGTTCCCAGAATCAAGATCTAGGGCCATGTAACTTGGTGTCCTTTCCCTGGTCAGACAGCCAGTGAGAAACAGCATTAAAAGAACAGCTGAAGACACTGCTCAGACCCTCCAAACCAGTGCTGTTTGCCTAGGAACCTCATAGTTGCTATTTTAATTACCAGAATGTTTTCTCGTATGACCCATGTCTCTGGATGTCTTTTCCTCTGACTGTTTCTGTGCAGTTGCCTAAATTTGAAGTTCCCTTTACTGGCCATTTCAAATCAATCTCTACAGCAAATACTTTCTCCATATGTCCTCTTATACCTCCTTGTCTAGAGTGCGGTCTAATCGCTCAGTCACCAGCATGCATCCAGAAATGTCACCTGGGAAACTGTTTAGCTTTGCTTTGTAGTAGTCTTCAAGGTAGTCACTCACTAACCCAGAGACTTATTTTACCACAACCAGTGCGCACAATGATAGAGAAAAGGGGAATTGTTGTCTTGTCTTCCCTTTCCTCACTAACAAGGAGGTAGTAAGAGAGGGAGTTCTCTTGATCTTCTGCACTTCTGTTCTTTGCCTCTCAAGTTTCCAAGATCTACCAGGGAGACGCAGTCTCCCATTTCTCCTCTGACTCCTCACCTACTGGCTCTGAATTTGCTGCCGTGTTTGGCTAGAGTTCCTGCTGTATTTTAGAAGTGCCACTGCTGTGTTTTTTGCCATCGCTGATTTACTTTCTTCAAGCCCTTTTTTAAAATTTGTTTAAAAAAAAAAAAAAGCCAACAAGCAGTTCTATTTTAAACTTCTGCCAGTTTTGTGAGGAAAGGACTTCTTTCTCCTTTTGAAATACCCGACAGCATCTCACCTTCCCTTCTCAAGCATGAAATAAATCGTTGCTGGGCATACCTGTCTTCAGTCTGGTCTTCTGCTGGGGCAGTACTGATGTAGTGGCACCTTTTAGGCAGAGAGGACACAGCTACGGATGTCAAGCAGTGCTGCAGCATGGCCTTTGGATTCCTAATGACAACTCGCCTTTGGACTGCTGTGCTATGTCAAGGCTTTCTCTGGCGTCAGAGGGGAGGGAAAATTGATCCTGATGCTGCCTCTCTTTCTTCCTCATCCTGGCCTGGCTGTGTGCTGTTGGGTGTGTTCACGGTGTCTTGACAGAGGATGATTTTCCGTATCGGTCGCAGTTGTGAGCTGTCCCATTGGGCTGGCCAGCTGTTTCAGATGCTGCACGCCAATGGAAACTGCTGCTTGTTTTCTGGCATGGCTCTGCATTAATTGAAACAGTGTTTTATTTTGAGGTTTTAGTACTCTGATGCAGGGTGGATTGAGGCAAAATGTTCCAAATGAAGCCTTGCCATCATGTTCCCTTAGTGGCTGCAGAATTAATCTACGGGGAATGCTTCAGCCAAGCGGCACTGGGCATGCTACTAGGAATTTCCTCTTTCAATAGCTTGAAAAGAGGAGAATGATTATTACAATAATTCCCTGTGTCTGCCAGCACTTGCATCAGTGTGCTTCAGGGATGTTTGCTCCCATGTCATCAGGGAGACAAAATTCTCATCTGATCAGAGCAAACTTTGGATCAGAAACAACTCCAGCATCTCTTATTTCTCCCTTGTTTATTTCTTAATCCTTCCCATGAAAAATAGTTCCTAATATACCATATTGAAACTTTTGCACTGCTTGATGTGGGGCTTACTAGTTGCAGCTTATAACTTAAAGGTGTTTTATTTAGGGGTTAAATCCTTCTGGATTCTGAGCACCTGGCAGCTCTTGATGTCTTCAGCCCTCAAGTCAGTGAGGGTTAAGGTTGGACAGCAACTTAGGTTATTGCATGCGTATAACCTTCCAGGTGAACTGACTGTAGTTTCTGTTGTTTCTTGTTTTTTAAGCTGGGGAGTTGTTCTTAATGTTCTCTGGAGTTGGTTAAGTGTGATAATCCAGTGTAGCCTTGCTTTTATATGGCTGTTTACATGTAGCTCAGCCATAAGTCCATGAAGGCGATATGGACTGAGTGCCATAAATCTGAAATGGGCAAAATGTTCTTCTAATAACTGGAATTAAAAGCTTCTCTTTATTGTTCAAGTTTTTGTTTTTAAAAACAAGTAGGTTTAGCTTTATCTGGATCCTTAGATGACATTGTCCACTTCTGTTGATTTTGGTGTATAAACTGCATATGAAAGCCCATGCAAAATGTCTCCTCCTCCTCCCCCTCTCCATCAGCTTCTGTTACCAGCTGCTCCCTGGCATGTTTTCCTCAAGCTGCCTCCTTCCTCTGTGAAGAGCAGAGCATCTTTCTGTTGCACTGGCAAATAGCTGTGCTAAAAGCTTAGGTCTGAGTGCTGGGATCCTATGACCTTGCTCTTTTCTTTTTTTTTTATTTCCCTGATAACTCTACCTCTACCCCTCATCTTCCTCTGACATCCCAGACTTGTCACTAAATGAGCAGTGATACAGAAGCATCATGTCATACAGGTTTTAATTTGATTTCACGCTGAGGAAGAGGAAAGAAGCTCTGATGTGAGAAATCTTCAAGCCTTCTGTTCCATTTTGCTAAATATTTTGGTGCGAGTTGGGACTCATCTGAAGCTAAGACTGCGAAAGAAGATTTCCTTGGGGCACAGAGGACTGAGGCTCAGTTCTGGTTCCCCCTTCTTCCCCTTCCCCCCGCTCTTCCCCCCCTGCCCCAAGGTCTGTTTATTCCTGCAAAAATTCTAGTAATAGTAAAGTTATAACATGAATTCTGAAATACAGTTTGCTCATATGATGTTTCTGTTTATTGAGAACAGTCCTAACTTTTTGAGCTTTGTCCCTCAATTTCTACTTTCTCTTTGCCTCCTCTCTACCACCCCATTAGAAAATCAGATAGTATTTTATCATTAAAACTTGGGCACCTGTTCTCTTATAAAGATAACCAATAAAGTGATTAATATCCTGTATGTGTTGTGCAGTGCTATAGCCATTTCAGGATAAGCCACTGTATTTAGACAAAAATCCTCATGTGATTCTAACAAAATATGTTTTTAAGTCATTAATGGCAAGGAGAAGGCAGACAGAAGGAAATATTGAAAGGCTATATTTAACTGACAATTTAATGAAAGGTGCTGCGCATCTCTAGAATAATGCTTCACTCAATTAAAAAAAGTGCATTTTCTTTAAAAGGATATCGTTTTGACTTATGTTCTATACCAGCTTCCATTTTTCTTGGCCAAT
Source organism: Apteryx mantelli (assembly GCF_036417845.1). NCBI lineage: Eukaryota > Metazoa > Chordata > Aves > Apterygiformes > Apterygidae > Apteryx > Apteryx mantelli. Next base: position 2,264,493 of record NC_089993.1, on the reverse strand, counting down.
TTTTGTGGGTTTTTTTATTGTACCACTTGCCTGTCTCTGCAAATGGTTGCTTTCTGCACCTCACCCCCCACTCCCCAATCATGTTCAGAGAAATCCTTCCATCTTGTATTTCCTTTTTACAGGTTTTTAACAGGAGAAGGGTGTAGTCCATTTTGCCTGTGGTTTTGGGGGTTGAGTGGACAGGAAAACTGAGTAGATACAATGTGTGAAATAACTGTTTTGCCTGTCCTGTTTGCTTAATCCTAAATTATTTCTTTGTTGTCCCAAGAACTGTTCACTTATTTTCCATACAGTGAGAAGCTGCTAAGTAACTTGGTGTGAAAATCCCTACAGGATACAATTAGCAGGTAGTCTCTGTGCTGAGACCCGAGGAGATGAAATCGTGCAGGGTTGATCACACCTAACCAGAGCGCCTCATCTTTGTTGCTCGCTGTAAATGCTAGCAAATGTACATTTGCTGTAAAATGCCTCTTTGAGTCGTGCTTGTGTTCTCATAGGTGTTATCTGTAGTACAGGGTTAAAATCCAGTATGGGTTTTTTATGTCTGTTTTTAAATTATAAAACGCTGGCTTTCTCCAGGTAACAGCAACAAAAATGTTTAAGAATTGCAGTTTAGTAATAGGATATCCGTTGTCTCAAGCTGGATTTCTCACCGCGCAAATTGTTGCCTTTTTTTCTTTACCCTCTGCCCTTCAGACAGTATCTCTAGTTTGTCAGTGCTGCTTTTTTAACAAGACTACGTACGTTTCGTTTTGTTTCCAGCAAAGGTAGCTGGAATTAATTCTTTATCCTGCAACAGCTGTAGGTCAAAAGGAGGACCTCAGGAGGCTTTGGCTCTCGTGGAGAGCAAAATGTTTGGAAGCGTGAATCAAGGCTGTTAAGAACCGTTGTGATGCTTCTGCAAAGCTTTGTGTTTCATAAGGGTGAATAGAAAGATACTCGCTTTGCTAATAGTAGCAGTCGTTCATTTAAGGGCCAGGATGGATTTTGAGTGCAGGCAGCTATATGTTGTAGGTCAAGTCCCTTGAGATCTGTTGTCATAAGTGGAAATAGTTCACTGAAATGTGAAATTAGCATCGGTCTTCATGCTTCCAACTTGGAGTGATTCCTTTCCAACTGTGGGACTCGCTAGAGGTGCTGTGAGAATAGAACTGAAGAGTTGGGCTTCCAGTATGCAGTTAAAGTTGTCATGGTGACTAGTCTCTCTGTTCTAGGAGCTCTGTAAGTATGTGTGCCAGACACATGATGCTTATTAACCCTTCTAAGCCCAACTGAAATGCTGCAGCCTTTTTTTCCTGGGAGTTTGGATGTATAGTGTCAAGCTCAGGATGGCTGTGTGGTGGTGTGGGGTTTTTTTTTGTTTGTTTGTTTTTTACTATTTGCATAAATGCTGTGGTGTTGCAATGTGACCGTTTAAATGGCAAAACTTGGAAATGCAAACTGGCTTTCAGCAGCTGATTTTGGACACTAGGAGCACCTTTGTGAACTTGCGTGTGTGTCAGGTAATTGGAGACTGCCTCCACGTTCAGAATGAGTCGAGCCACTGCAGCATTCAAAAATAGGCATGCAGCCTTATCTGTGGTCTTGAAATGAATCTGATGCAAGCCTGCAAAGCAAGGCAGTGTGTTCAGTTCTGATGTGTGTGTCGGGCTGATATTGATGCTGTGAAGCTCTGACTCTGTAAAGCCAGTGTTTCCCACATATTAACATGTACAGTGTTTAGAGATGTAAATGTGGAATGTTAAATTCTGAAATGCTAGGATTTTGAAGGTATTTTATACAATTATTTAGACCTTTCTGAATTTTTTTTGTCTGTGAGTAGATCTTTGTGTTTGTATGGTAATCCAGCAACAATGAAGATCGTTATGGTGCCCCATGATTTTTTTTTCCCCTCATAGGCTGCCTTTGTTTTTGAGTGCAGCTGTATAGTTTTTATGGAGATCTGAACTGCAAAGCATGAAGAAACTCTTTTGTTTGTAGTAGCTTCTGTGCATAAAATCAATCTTGATTTTCTTCTAAAGAACAAATCCACTTAACATTCCCAATTCTGGACTGACTCTTGACTCTTTCTGTGGCTTCTTGGGTGTCTGCTGAAATTGTTTGAGCTTTCGGAACAGATTTGCTCCTGGCTCCAAACACAGTTTTCAGATGCGGTTGCCATCCTTAAATGAGCAGAGAACAAAGTTCCACTGTGTCTGAGGACCATAGCTGCTGAAGTTCGCTCTGCTGAATTGTGGAGCAGGCAGCTGACAAATGAAGTATTCTGCAAATCTGAACTTCTTAGAGGGTTCTGAATATATATTTTACTTCTGCTATTTACAAAACCAAACAAACAGTTATTTGTATGATGTCCGCCTCTGCCCATGAGCCCTTAGTAGTAAATGATGATGCCTGGAACAAATACCAAAATAAGCAGCTTTTGTATCCCAGAATTTCAATCTAAGTCTAAAACAAACAGCTGAAATGAGGTGGGTATGAGTGGAAGACAGAGTACATTCTTCAAAAGAAGTCCACGGATCTGGGTGATTTGAAGTCATTATGTGTACTTGTTCTCGCTGCATTTCAGTCCGTCTCCTTGTACTAGGTACTGGGCAGCTTGTTCAGTCCTGCATAGCTAACAAGTACTTAGCTCCTTCCCACCGAAGTCATCTAGCATGAGGCACCGGGCTTCCTTCTGGAGCATGGACTCATGACTGGCTGCGGGTAGCTAGGGCTGCCTCCTTAGGCTCAAAAGAAAGAGTTGAAATGTCTCCGCAGTGCAGTTCTTCAGTGGAACTCCTTAACGGTTAAATGTTCTGAAGATCCTTGTTATTTCCCGTTGAGATGTGCAGCAGGAATGGATTTTGTATTTGCTGCTCTGAGCATGCAGTGATGACCACTAGGACAGGTGGTTACAGGAGAGATTGTGTAGAAGATAGAAGCCAATACGATGTGCCAGGAGGGATCACCCAGATGCCAAGTAAGAACTGAGACCTTTGTGTTCTTGTTCGCAAAGTTGCTTCTTAACTGGTTTGCAGTATAGTAGTGTAGTGGTAAAAATGAGTGCTCCCCAGCTTTCCAGGCACTAACTGGGATAGTTCTGTTATGATCCTATTTGGGAACTTTATCATGCTTAAAACAAAGAAATAGTACTGCTGAGGTAAATGTTAACACTAGCAAAAGCACAGACCTGAGATGAATCCATCTTTATTTTAAAACCTATGCTCTGTTGACCCCTGTTGTTGGTGAAGATAATTCGTTGTCTGTCTCTCTAAAGACTAGGTAATTGAATGCATGAGTCTAACTGATAAGCTTATATGTTGTTTGGGAGATTTTTTTTTTTTTCCCTGTGGCTTACAGCTTTGAGATGAGTAGCTAGATTGTTGTACACGCTTTTTAAGGTCAGATTAACTTCATCAGTTATTTTATCTATTCAAACAGATAAAATTAACTTTTTTCAGAAGCTAATGTTTATGTGCTCATACCACATTTTTCTGAGACTTAGTACCACTTACTGATAATGGAGAAAGTGGCTACTTCTCTAAGTTAATAGGAGGAATTGTAGTACAGATTAATGCACTCATTTTGTCTTCTAATACTGATGCTACTGCCTGTTCCTTAAGTTACCTGAGTCAAGAGAATCTAAATATCTGCATCTTTGGTGCACACATTATCTCATTACTGGCCTCAGCAGCTGCCCTCCTGGCAAGGAGAGAATTTTGATGTTGGACTAATTCATTTGGTTGTTGCATACCATAGTGTAAAACTTTTAAACTATTAACCTGGTTGTTTGAATGTATATTCAACAGCTTACAAGGGCCCTCTGACATGCTGCATTTTTGTACTTACCTGCCTCATTTGACTAGAAATGAAATGACAGCCTGGTTCAATATTGCTGTTTATCCACAAGCAAACAATTCTGATATCTGTCTTTAGCCCCTGACTGTCCTTTCTTCAGTTTAGGGAAGGCACACAAAAGCACAAGTAGAAGGAGCCTAAAAATAAGGCATTTTGAACTACACTCTTAATGCCTCCTGACTGGCACTTGGAGTAATTTGGCTGCTGGATTCAGTAACTGTAGGTGGATAATTTATTGACCATATCACCATAAACATTCTTAAATGAGAAGGTGCAGGATGTTTTTAAAGTATATAAAATTTTTGTGGAATAACTGTTCTGCAAGAAGATGAGTCCCAGATAGTCTTTTTTTAGTTTGACTAAAGAATCTGTGGAAAAAGCAATCACTTTGTATGGATGCTGTCTGTATCAAAGAAAAATGTAATGAAATGCTCTTGAGAAGCAAACATTGTTCTTGAGTAGCTCTGTTCCTCTTTTCCTTACCTTGTATGTATTTATTGGTACATCCATAAAGCTGGGCACTAGAAAAAGTGTGCCAAGAACGCTACTTGGTGATAATGCAAAGTGGTTATGTGGTGGGGGGTTTTGTTTATTTGTTTTGGGGTTTTTTTGGGAGGGGGCAGCTCTACCCAGAAATAAAGTGATTGAGAGGGTTTGTGCTAGTAGAGAAACTTGTTTATGTTGCTTTATTAGCCAATATGTCAAGTGCCTGGGTTCCTTGCTGTCCAAATTCCTGCTATCAGTTATGCTAGTAAGTATGTTTTGATAGTTATTTTGGGAGGTTCGAGTAGTGTGGGGGTTTTTGGTTTTGTTTGGTTTGGTTTGTTCGGTTTTCTGGGGGGTGATTTTGTCTGTTCCTCCCTTCTCCCCCCACTCCATCTGGACGCCTCCAAGTGGAAATGCTGCTTTTATTCTAGAGCTGGTCTGCTGTCAGGTCACGCTGCAGATATGGAGCTACTGTACCTATCTCTTGGCTCAATTTTGTGGCCTGCAGTGATCTCCCATTGCTTCTTTAGCTTTGCTTGTTCTTTTTTTGCTTTTCTTTGAGAATGGGCCTGGCCGGATTGTTATTTCTTCTGTTTTCTTCCTCTTCAGTAGGCAGAGGTGGTGGTGGGGGGGGTAATCTGAATAATTTGTCTGTGGCAAACCAACCGGTGTACCAGCCCTTTGGGCGCACAGCTGTCAGGTGGGGGGAGGTACTGTGGTCCAGTTGGAAATGGTTATTGCTTTTAGGTATAAACTTGCCCAAAGGAGAACTTTGGTTAGGCAGTGTAAATTTGATGTCTGCTGTTATTACTGGCAACTCTCGCCTGTGTAGGTGGCATGCCATGGAGGCCCTTCCTTTCTGAAGGAGAAGCCGTTCAGCCTTGCATGGTGGCTTGCCTTGTCTCCCCGGTTCACCGCCTGCTGCTCAAAGGGGCTGAGTTTTGAATTTTAAAACTAAGCTTTGTCATTCGTGGCTAAGAATATTTTAGTTAACATCTGTAACATCCAGGCTCTTGTTGGAATAGAGTTATCTTTGGATGCTTCTCAGCTGATAACTGGCATTTGGGATAAATTAAGTTCTACACTAACTGCTTTAGGCTGAACTTACCAGAGCAGAGGAACACTTCAGCTACGTAGTCTGTTTATATAAGCAGAGGTGCAATCATTGTACTGCTTTTTGCATAGATTCGTAGCTTGTTTGGGATTTTTCTTATTTACTTATACAAACCTTTCAGCTGGATTCAAGATAAGTCCTTTGTGGAGGAAAAAGGAGAGGATTTTCAGCAGTGCATACAAACAAGCATTCCTACCAAAGATGTGGATCACATCTCTCAAACACGCACAAGTGAATGTTGCTCCTTTGAATGTCCAAGCTATGCAGTTCAGGCTCTGCTTTGTCCCAGTGCAAGATACTTGTTGGTGCTTAGGAGGCTTAGAAAGCAGAAAAGTAAAAGATAACATCTAGTCTAGGGCTGAATGAGGAGGGTAGGGTTACTTAACTTACCTTATTTTCTTATTTATATAATGCATTGAGTGAAGGATTGTCCTTGGCTCGTTATTGTACACGTCAGAAGTTTTGACTATTTACCATATATAATATCACCCTTAATGAGTTAGACGACTTCTCTTTTGAAGTATAAATGAATTCAACCCTGTTTAATTAAAAAAAAGAAAAAACTGAGCTGGCATTATGCAGAGCACATCTGTAAGCTGGGGGAAACTGCTTATATTTTTAATGAAGTTCACATGATGTGTATCAGTGTTTTTTGTGGGTGAACTAACAGAAAAGCAGGCAATGAATTCGGGGCTCCCAAGAATACGAAGCAATCCATTTAAGAAATGAAATGGCAAAAGCAACTTTGGTCAACCTGTGATTCACACAAACTGTAAATGACTTGAAGTGATAACTAGAGTAGCTCTAGGAAGGAAAGCAAGCTTGCCTTAAAAATATATCAGTGTCTCCCTTGAGTGCCTTTTCTCTTTTTGTAAAGAGATTTCCGAATGTCACCCGGAGTGTCTTCTACCCCAGATTTGTTGATAAATTGCATTCTTCTCAAAGACACTGCAGATGCAAACTTGAGATGTTGTTGCCAGCATAGTTGAGCATAGACTTTGAGAAAGTTTCCAGAAAAACCTGCTGATGACTCATTCTAACATTAGGCAAGCCCCTTCATCCCTCTGTAATGGGACTCCTCCCAGTTGTAGCCTTGTGATATGTATATTTACACAGGAATAGTGGAGCCATTAATTTGGGGGGATTGGCTTATTAGAGCCTTTCTGGAGGAGGACAGTTGATTTGGACTAAAACTAGAAACTAAAATGCAGTATTGCTTCTAGCAGCTTCCCAGCTGTCTGTGCTCTCTGAAATCCCATCACTAACTGAGAATCTTATTTGAAATCCTAAGGAGGAAAAATACACATGCTCTTACTGTTGAGTAGAAGAGCTGAAGCAATTTTGTTCAAAAACTGCCTGCTTAAGGGAAGGAGATCCTTCTCATCTCCTCTACAGGCATTAGGTCAGAATCAGGCTCAAGAATCTGTAAATGCGAAATCGTCTCCTTACTTGTCTTTAAAACAAAAATGCACATAAAGTCAAGAAACTATTGTGCTTACAGCAATAAATATTTATAGGACCATGTTCATTTAAACTATTTAAAGCCAATTTTTCTGAGGGAGGCTTTGCCCTATTCAAAGGGTAAGAGTAGCATTAAATATATATCCCTGTTTTCTTTCTACCTTCTTCGGTGTGACTTCTTGATCTGTGTATCTGCTTGTCTGCTGCCTCCTCAGTTTTGGCTGTGGTTCCTGCTGGTAGGACAAACAGCTCTTAAGGACTCAACAAGAGTGTTAGGCTGCCTCTCCCTGAGCAGTGAATTCCTAAGTGGGAAAGAGACTGACAGCCTGATTACAAAGCAGTACCAAATTTTCCAAACAAAGTGACGTTATTCTTGAAGCGGTTTTATTTCCCAGTTAAGATAGGTACAGTCTTTCAGGTGGAAGGCCAAATTTTAACTAATCCTAAGGTTTTTTGAGTCCGTATAACTATCGATAGGAAGTATCTTGTGCTCTAAATTAGTAATTTGGAATAGATAAAAGGTTCTTGTAATACATGCTACATATTCCCATGGGGAAATGGCTTGGTTTCTAAGGTTTTTCCGTATATCAGTTGTCAAAAGAAATTTTTTGCATTTTCTGGAGATGGGAATGATTATAGTACTAGTTCACGTGAAACCTAACTCTGCAAAGGGGAATTGAGTGCCTGACATCAGGGTTGGTGACAACAACTACTTTGTACTTTACGTAGTACTCTCTACCAAGTAGACTTACTGCTCAAAAAATAAGTTTAGATGGCATCAGTGTAAGCAGGAGTCTAAAGTGGAACTGGAAAAAATAGCAGAGGAGTTGGACTGAGCGCTAAACTAGAGCGAGCAGCCCAGACTTGTTTTCCCAGCTTTATTCATTTTGTTACATCAAACTAGATATTGGTCAAGAAAGAGATCAGCTGATAAAATATAATAAGCTTTAAACATGGCTGTTTGCTTTTTCCCCTTAGTGCTGCGCGCCCCGAGGGCCGGGCAGGGCTCCGAAGCAGCCGCTGGCAGCAGATTGACTGCCTTGCTGATGCTGCAATATGCTGTAGAAGTATCGGGCATGGGGTGTGCAGCAGTGCATCTTTTTGTGGAGGATCAAAGCTTGTTCCGGCTGAGATGAAATGTCACTTCTGAAATGAGCTGTACTCTGCTGCGAGCAGAGGTGATCTTCAGGTAGGGGGAAACCCTGTCAGCTGCAGAAATTAAATTGAAACTTCCCTGAATTCGTCAGCTTCTGAGCTGCCTTAAATGAAAAGACAAAAGAGCAGCTTTGTTGCAGGATGGAAAAGCAGCGGCATGGCGAGAGGCTGTCACGCTGCCAAAAGCTTCTGTACCATAGTGGCACCTAGTGGCTGCTGAAGGTGAAGTGGCTGCGCTGTGACTCTGCTCTAAAATCCCTGGGACAAAAGAACAGCCAGGGCTAAACTGTGGAGCCGCTAAAGGCAGGTCCAGGAAAGCGATCGTGGCCGCTTGGCTTATCTGTCTGCTGCAGACTGATGCTCTGCGTGGTGGGGGTAAATGGCTGGTACATACTGGGCTACAGCTAAAGAATCTGTTAATGTGATTAAAATAGAAGTAATGTCTCTTAGCTTTAAATTGCAACTTTCACAATTGTGTGAGCTCTCTGCATGCAGTTGATTTCAGATAGGAAAGAGTAAAAACATCCACGTAAGTGTGTTGAGCAGGGCCTTGGTATGTGCAGCCTGGAACTGTTCTGCTCCTCTATGCAGTTGTGAAGAATAATTAGCCCTTTCCTTAAAAGCTCGTGCTGTGGAGTAATTCTGGTTCTGGAATGGGGACAGGGGAGGGAAAAAGGAAGCGTGGTTGGTTGGTTTGTTTTGGGGGGGGGGGGGTGCTTCATCCCAGTGTCCATCCTTTGGTTGTGAAATAGGCTTGCTTCCACTAATGCAGTGGTGCTGCCTGCTGTCCCTTGGGACAGTGGAGATTTATATCTGTATGAAAATAAATACAGATCATTCACTCGTCTCTGGAGGAAGATAAAATGTAAACTATCCATTTTCTGTGATAAAGCCCTGGAAATGGTTGGAAGTCAAGATAATTATCTTTATTGCTTTTTATAGCACCCTGTGAAGGCTAAAATCCAATTTGTTTTTCAATAACAGGAAGCTCCTGCTGATGACTCAGAAAAAATCCATTTGCTTTATTGACAAACTTGTCTGTTAGGTTATTGGGGCAGTGTTGTACTTGTAGGAGAAAGGAAATACGGTTGGTAACACAGTGGTGGGCTTTTGATATAAATTCAAGGTTTGATATCTAGTGGTGAGAGGGGAAAACAGAGTTGATCTAATTGGAGGGAAGGCATTCTGCTTTATTGAAGACTGTAAACTAGTTTACGCTTTCCAGTGGCTGCCTAGGAATGATGCTTTTTGCCTTGTTTAACCAACTTCTATACACTGGCAGCCTATTAAATTGAGCTCCCCGGGAAGCTAGTTTGCCTGGCCACCTGCCCGCTCCTTGTCTTATTCTCTAACCTCGGCTTTGTGGGGAAGGGGATCGGAGGTGCTGCTGGGCTCTTTCCTGTCTGTGCCTCAGCTGAGGGTGAACAGCACGTTCAGCTTAGTTTAGACGTGTTACTTGGAAGTGAAGTTGCTTTCTTTAAATTTTTTTTTCTTCTCTGCCTTAATTATGAGAGAGAGTCTGTTGACAGTCTCTAACAAACTTTTTGTTTATATGAAGATCCTGGACACCTTTTGTGCGAATGAGTCATTTGTTAGCACAGTCTAATATTGCAGTTTGGGGGGGGGGGGGAGGTATGGTCTCCTGATACTGTGGCTCTGTGAAAAACAGTGTCTTATGCTGCTTGCTCAGCTCCTGGCAAAGGAGGAGTGCTTACTGCCTTGTTTGACTCCTGTATGATATGCATCCGATGGTTTATCTTGGACTAAGAACTTTCCATTTTGAGTGACTAAATTATTAATGGTTTACATGGCTGTCTCTTGTCCCCACTGGATACTGAGTGCAACAAATCTTCCTCTGGTCTTTAAGCACAAAGAGAACTAGTGAAATCGTGTCGCATTCTGAATGATGCCACCTTTTAAACCAAGCCAAGATGCACATGCTTTTCTTGAAGTTTTGAATGGATACCACCCTTCCTCCTCCCTTGCCCAGCCCTTCCTTCCCATGCCTCCAAACAGAAGAGGCTTCTAACAGGCTGTTGCTTGAACCTTTCACTAGTTTTGATCTGCAACTGTAAAAGTAAAAACACAGTGCTGAGTTGCATCAGCCTTTGCTTCCTGACTATTCATAGACCTTTGTGACCCTGATGTGAAACTCCTCAAACAGTTTTCTCTGTAAGAAAAGAAATGAAGCGTGGAGGTAGTGGACCGTGCCCCTGACTTGATAGAGCACTTAGCAAAGGGAGTTTCTGGGCTCACCCCTCTCTGCTTTTTGGAACTTCGTTCTCATGCTGACTGTGGGCTGTGTAATTTGGCAGTACGTGTTGTCATGTGCTGCAGGATCCTAGAGAATGGGTGTATGTGATATACAGGAAGATACTGTTCTTCCAAAATTTAGTGAAATTTGCATCAGTGCTGTTTTACCACCAAGTCTGAGATCTCTTTTAGTGAAGTAAACTTGAATTTGCTTTTTTATTATTATTATTTTATTTCCTTAACAAGTATAGCAGAAAAGCATTTCTGAATTTTCAATTTCTATCCTGTCCCATAGTTGGAAAGAAGAAATCGTGTACTCTGGCAGGCTTTCAGTATCACCACCTTCCAAAATGTCCTCTGAATGTTTCAGGAGGTGATGTTCATTCAAAGATGCTTGGTTTGCAGAGACTAACTTATCAGAGAAACTTCTACGTTTTTCATCTCTCTAGCTAATCCCCCAAAAGTGTGTAACTTAGCACTATCCAAAGTGACAGCATTACAAAACAGTGAATCTTCTAGAGATGGAGTCTTAACAGGCTTTATCCAAGACTGCAAAAGAAAGAGGCAATCTAGGGGTTAACTATGTTTTCAGGGAGGAGGGAAAGAGCTCCACAAGAGTGCTCTTTAGTTTGAAGCAGAGTTCTATTTCTGTTTTATCAAATCTTTGTACCACTTCTCCCTCTTGCTCTACTGCAGGTTTCTGGAGAAAACCGCATTTTCAGTAAGAGTTAAATGGTGGATCTGGGTGGGCAAAGCCGATTTCTTGCCAGTCTCTGAAGACCTGCTCAGTGTTTGCTCAGCTTTTTGTTGGTTTTCTTTCAGGAATTGACTACAAGACCACTACTATCTTGCTAGATGGCAGAAGGGTCAAGCTGGAACTCTGGTGAGTTTGTTTTTAAACTGTATTCACTATAGGACCAGCATCAGTGAGCAGAGGAGTATCGCTAGTGCGATACTGTATTGAACTGTGGAGAATGCGGAACATCGCCTGGTCATGCAGTGAGGCTTACTAGCTTTTCTTCTCAGTGAGTTATTCTGGCAAATCAAACCTCCTTCCGTTAATGAGCAGCACAAACAGCATGCTGTCCTCTTTGCCAGAATGGTCCTATTTCAGTCTTTCTCAGCTGTACCTGATTGTATTCGCATACAGCTCTCAATCACTGGGGAAGCAGTACTATTCTGGCAGTAGTACTGGACTTTCCTTATCACCTAGGAAGAGAAATATGTATGAGAGAATAGGAAAGGAGGAGAAAAGTGTGTGAAGTTGTTTGTTTGTCCCTACAGAAGTCTGGATATTTCTCAATGACTTGGGTAGAAAATTCTAACATAAGCAGCACAATGATTCGACCTCACAGTTAGTGTCACAGACTACAGTAAATCCCTGGAGAGCAGGATTTACTGGAGTGGCCTGACACTGGGATGGAGATGCGAGAATGCTTCAGGTGAACTGTGACTCCTCCTTCCCATGCTGGCAGAGGCAGGAGACCCAGAGTCCTTCTGGCCAGCTTTCTGTCTGTGGTTTAAACTGCTGAGAAGCTGCCACTAGAGTCCTGTAGATGAGAGAGGCGAGACAGCCAGATCTTATTCTGGGTTTCATCCTGATCTGATAGGTGATGACATAGGCCCTTGAACATGAAGTTAAATTTCAACACTTCAACACTTGTATCAACTGGAATATCTGTATGAATTGTTAAGTAGTGAATGAGTACCGGGTTCTTGGCCTCGATGACTGACTTTGGCAATGTACAGACTCGTGGTTTAATTATACATCTGCTCTCAGTTGAATGTCCTCATTTTTGTTATGAAAGAAGAGAAATGGCTAAATTTTCTCTTCTAATTTGTATTTTTCTATGTGGTTCTTATCATATTCTTTTGTTTCTCTTGTAAGATGCCTATTTTAACATTTCAACTCTCTGTGTAGTCACCTCTTGCTTCTATCTTGAAGCCATTTTCTTTTTGTACTGTACTACTTAAGTTGGAGAACCTGCACGTAACCTTCCCTGAGATGCTTACATCATTTTATGATGTCTTAATGATTTTATTTTACTTAATGATTACTCTTAACATTTCTTTCCTCATCCAACCCAATATTTGTTTGTTAGTGGGAGAAGATGGTTTGAGCACAGACTGTTAGATTGAAGTCCATGACCAATAATATGACCCTTGAAAACTTTAGATCTGAAAGCGGGGCTGTCTTGAAGCTTGTGATTGCTGCATTTTTTCATATAGCTGCTGCAAATCCGTCTGTGGGATTGACCAGCCCTCTCTGTGGTTATTAACATGTCTTCACTGGACCAGAATCAAATGGACACATCGTAACAAACATCATAACATTTTTGCTGATGAACCTGAATCTGGATTACATATCAGTGTATACTGCTCAGATCAGAGTGCTGTGCTCTGGCTTACTGTCCCTGATGTTCCCACGGGCACTGAGAAATGTTAGTAATGTGATCAAGCTTACTTGTACTATATCACGAGTGGCAGCCAGGACATAGGTTAGTGTTTGTAAAGCCCCTTGTCCCAGTGAGCAGTACTTCCCTAGTACTGTTCCTGAGCTCTGTGTAGGGTATGCCAGACTAGGTCTGTCAAGGAGGTTTAGATATAAAGGCACTTCCTTTCATATTCAGTTAAAACTTGTTTGGAAAAGTAAGTGAAACTAGCCAGTGCAAGAAAACTTCTCCTGTCTTCAATCATTATGTTCATTTTATGTTAGGTTAGCTTTTAACTATGACTAGGAAAGATTTGTGGTCTCATCCTGATTTTTTTTGAACTGCCAGTGGACTATAGAGAACTAGATAAAAGATCCTTTGCCCAAGGAAATGAAATGACTTGCATCTTGGCACATCCTAAGGTAGTGCCGAGTGATCTTGTTTGTGCCTGCTCCATGGGAAACATGATGACAGGGAGGAACTCTGGGATGCATCATACTGAAAAGAAAAGTGGCAATGCACCCAAGGAATATCTTCAAATTTTTCCTGAAAATACCTTGCAGAGCAGTTCTGGTATCATGCATGTTCCAAAGGTCTAATGAGGCTGACACTGCTTGGTTTTTAGTCCAACAGGAGATGTGTGGTACGGGATTTGATTCTTTAGCGTTCATAGCTGTAACTTTAATTTTCTTTGTTACAGGGACACATCAGGGCAAGGAAGATTTTGTACCATTTTCAGATCCTACTCTAGAGGAGCCCAGGTAAGCTTGCTGTCAGTGTTCTGATAGGGGATATTTGCTTTTTCTTCTGACTGTAAAAATCTTTCACTCTGTAGTTAAGAGCTCTGAAGAAGAATGCATCAAGCATCAGAAGGATGGGAACTATGTTAACGCACTATATATTTTTTTCTGCCTAGTACTCTGTTTTATGAAACAGTGGGAGAGAGGGGAGGGAGAGTGACAGACTTTGCTACAGAAAAGGTCTATTACAGACTAAATTCAATATTAGTTTCTAGACTAGGGGCTGAGAAAACAAAGATTATAGAGGACAAGGCAATTCTCACTCTAGATCTGCCTTCGCTTTAATGTGGGGATTCATGCTTTCTGAGGTTTGTCAGATTTGTTTAAATATGACAGCAGCTTTCCCAATGGAATTCTTCCAGTCTGTGTTGCATTCAAGTCAGTTCCAAAAATAGGGCTTCTCCAGCTTGCATGTTTGATACAGACGTGAAACTAGAGCAGCTGAGTTGGATTTTAAAGTGCATTCTTTAAAACATGAAACAGAGCATTAAATTTTGAACATCTCCTTTGGGCCCTGCTCCAGAATAGAGACTAGATTCTGAATATCAGAAATATCTTGTGGTTCTTCTGAAAAATTGCTGTTAGTAATCCTTTCTTGCTGTGCTAATGTCATCCTTTTAGTAACATGATGGGGGGCCTCTAGGATAAAGTCTTCTTAAGTTAAATGAACTTAAAAAAGACTTCCTGCAAATTTACTTGTGCTTTAGACATGAGATCGCTTAGACTGGGATGTGCTGCTGATACCTCCTACAGTGTCTCATTTATTCTTGCTTGTGCACATCTCTGGTGTTGTGGATGGCTTTGAGGCAGCTTTTTTTGAAGCTGAGGCCAACTTCCTGGTTATTGCAGGAGTGCAAGGCACAGGAGTGTTGGTGTGCAATGGGAGAGTACGTAGGCCTCAACTTAGATGTTCCATCCAATGCATGAGTTTAAAGACAAACTTCCCTCTACCCATACTATATTTCAGAAAACTCTAGAGCTTCAATACTAATATATCCCTTTGCTTGAGACCATGCCCTATCCCTTATCAGTTATAAATGAACAGAGTTGATCAGTGTGGTATTCTGATGGCCTCATAATTTAGCTTTGGTCAGTGAGAAACCGCTGTGGTCGGATGCCTGAATCAAACCAGGAGTAGAAAGTGAAGAGAGGGCAGGCTCCCAACTGCAGTGTGTCTAGTAGTATCGTCTGACCCCTTTTACCTCAGTCTCCAGCATGACCTGCTCTTCCAGACTGCTGTACAAAAGACTTTCTCCCCTTTGTGTAGACTGTGAGCTCCTTGGAGCAAAGGCTGCGTCTTGGTAAAACTTAACCCAGTGGAGCCTGCACCACGTGATAGAATTCCTAGCTGCTGCTGCCAGACAAAGACCTAGGGCAGGTGTGAGAGGAACAGTGATGAAAATACTTTTCTTTGGTTGAAAGAGTGGACTGGTCCTCATTTGGAACCACTCATCTTCACTGGGACAGTGAAGCTATTTTACTTCTGACATTTTCAAGAAGATGTCCCTGCTCAAGGTATTCACTTGTGAAAACACATAGCTATTTACTCAGGGAAGCAGTATGGAGTCTGCAAAAAAAATGGGCAATTGGGGAATGCGTCGAGGTGCTCAAGGAAAGTCCTTTCACATGGGATGGAGTAGCCACAGACTGGGCAAAAAGTGACTGCTGTGGGGAAAAAGGAAAACTCCAAAGAAGGTCTGGTCCCTGCTAGGAGACAGTTTCTTCTCTTGGCAATCTCTCTAGCGTTTCCTTTAGAGGATTCAATTCTTACCATTACACTTGAGAAACAATAAAGTGGGGAGGGGAGTCAGGTGTGCTTCCCTCAGTTCAAGCCACTTGTCACACCATGCAGCTGCTTTGTGTATTTTATTAAGTACTCACTATTCAGATATTCTTACCCTATTCTCACTCGACCCCTCTAAAGGCCCATCAGGTTCCTGAGGCCAGGCCCTTGCTCTCATGGGCAACCTGTGAAAGTCCTCTTCAGAAACTCAAATTTTGAATTCATTCTTAAAGCTCCTCCTTGTACTCCTTATGGGAAGTCCAGTTCATACAGTCTCAGTCCTCTGCTCAGTAGGACACTTTCGATAGCTTTCAGCTTAAAGGTGCTCATGGCCAGTTTATACCAAGTTATTCTTGTACAAATATCACCCAGTGCTTTAAAAAGAGCTTTTCCCCTCCCTGGCACCTCTCTTCTCTGCTGTATTTATTCTTCCTTAGCCTTTGGCTTATAAGGGTTAAACAAACTGTTTCCCTTTTCTCCACCTGGATTTGTATCGGGCTTCCTACAGCAGAAGTCTTGAAGTCAGATGATAACAAGATAGGAGAGAAGAAAGTGAATAGCTGAGGCAGAAATTTCAGTAGAAACACAGCATTAAAAATACCTTGAAGAAACGGACAACTCAGTAGCATTTTATCTCTTTTTTCCCCTGAGACCACACTGGGCTAAGTTGTCTTTACGCTATCGATGAAAAAACTGTATCACAGACCTGCTAAATGGCAGCTTTCAATCAGAGGAAGGGCAGTATTGCGAAGCTAATGTTATGCCAGAAGTAGTTAGTTTCTGGATGCTGAAAATAACTGAAGGCATTGAAGCCCATTCTTGCAGTGCCCATAGGCATCTACTATTAAAAAATAAACAGTCGTCTTGCTTTGGTTAACCATTAAGAGTTTAAATTAAGATACTTTCCTCTTTCAGGAAGTGTTGTGAAGAAAAAGTTACAGAGACAACATTTGTATTCCCACTAATATAGGAATATTAATGTATTGCCACATGGGAGCCAGATCATCTGATACCAAAATGGATCTAACTTTTACTTCCAGTCACCCGGTGAGGACTGAACCTGAATTCTAGTCATTAGCCTACAAAAAGCACCTACTTTTCACAGTGCAATGCTCATCTCAAGAATACTGTTCAGAGAGCAGTAGTGATTTTTCACTTGGGAACTCCTTCTACAGGGCAAGCTCACTGTTTAGGGCTATTTTGCTGTTTTTGAGGGTGAAGGTTGACTGTTTTAGCAGATCAAGATTGAGGCATCACAAAACTAGTTTGGAAAAGGGATTTTTGACACAAGCAGAATGCTGGGACCTGGCAGACTTGAGGAAAACCTGCTTTTCTGCAGAAGTGAGCAGCAGATGTCTGGAAGGTCTTTGCATACCCTGGCATTCAGTATTAAATCATTCACATTAAAGACCCCTCCGTCAAGTTGGCTGTTGAGGTTTATTGTGAACATCTCTCTTTTACACAGGTTCCTTGTGGGAGATAAGCAGATAAGATGAGCAAGGCAAGCTTTTTCAGAGACTTTAAAGCGAGATTTTTCTAAAGCAACGCTGATGAGTAGAATGGAAGGGCAAGATGTTGCTGTCCCAAGTAAAGAAACTATCAAGAACCTCATCTTGAGGAAGAAAGATATAAGCAGTCCATTTCAAACTTTAGATCAGACAGATACATGACACCTTCTGGCATCCAGCATCAATGTGTCAAGAGAGACAGGCTGTAGGAATCCAGTGGAAGCACTGTATGCAGTATAAATGCCTCACAGCTCCATTTCAATTTCTAGACAGATGTAAATCTTTCAGTGCATCCACACTTGCAAACTATTTCTCTTTTTAAATAGTCACCATGTGTCACAATGCCTTGGTATTTTTGGTCCCCAGTGAAGAGAGTAACGTTCACTTTAAAATGCGTAACTGGAGAGCACAGCACAGAATTGTCTGCAAAAACTGAGGCCAAAATCTTGGACTCGGTTCAGGACCAGAAATCCCATCAGCGTATAAGGTCCTTTAGAGAATCTTGCCTGTGGGCTCTTCGGACAAAAGCTGCCATGGGACAGTTTGTAAGTGTGTAGTGATCTCCTGTGGCCTTGAATTACTATTTGTGCTTGGCAGTGTGCAATTCTTGCATTGTAAGTGCTGGTGTTGTAGTACTACTGGAAAGAATTTCCAAAATGTGAATGCATATGCTCTAGTAAGGGGCTAGCATGGGATATGTGCTTCTTTTATGCTATAGATAAAGCAGTATTAAATTATTAAGAGTGTTCAGCAGGTTTGTAGAATCACAGGGTATCACTTGGGTTTCAGGGGCTTGTCACGAGGATCACAGATCTTTCTTGCTCTCCCTCCCTGCCATGCCTAAGTGATAACTTCTTCAGGGATGCATGAGCTCTTTGGTTCAAGGAGGAGGCTTGTAGCATACTGATGTGACTGAGACCTCCCTCCTTTTCTCTCCTTGCTTCCCTGGGGTTTGAGGTTTCCCCCCTTCTAGCACAACAGCTTTCATTATCCCTTCCCTTTTAGGAGTGTGTTAGGCCAGCAGGTCCTGGCAGCATTGCTTCAGGATCTCTATTTGGGGCAGAGGAGGAGGAATGCTTTCTGGGGATAGCAGCACTGACCTCTAGGCACTGAGGGTGAGGGGAAGAGTATGGAGGCCAAATCAACCTGACTGGAGGGGCAGAGGAGGGTAGAGGTGGAAATCCAGCAGTATTGTTACCTGCAGAACAATCTAGGGGAGTCTGTAGTACTTCAGTCTTCAGAATTGTTTTGGTGTCTCATATCTCTTGTGTTTCCAAATTTGCAGTAGTGGTGGTACTTCAGTACACTGGTATCTTTCCAGAGAGTGCAGACAGCTTATTTGCCATACGAATGGGAGGAAGGAGAGCATTTTCAAAGTAATGCTTTCTTCAGCAGAAAGAGTCAGCTAGCCTGGCTTCTGTTTTAAGGTTCTGATCTAATAGTGATGGGTAGCAAGCAACGAATGTCTCTTGCTACTGTAAAATGAGGAACTGGACCTTGCATCTTTGCAGCTGATTGCAATATCCCTTTTGTGAGATACATGCTGGGTCCTGCAACAGTTGGGAAGTTTTGGTCCCCTTTCACTTGTGTGCAAGAACTGCATGATGCTAAATCAGCCCCTTAAAAATTCAAATGTTAGTTGGGAAGTGGCATTTGTTCTTGATCTTTACAAGAGTAAAGAAATACCTGAAACTTTAGGGGCTGCCATATTTCAAAAGAGTTTATCTTAATTGTTGCAGTGTAGCATATGGTGAAAGGTATTTAGTTGAGCTTAAAGGTGCTTCAGAAGTCTTTTGTTTTGCTCTCTTATTGTTGCTCTTTGACCTTTTCTACTTGGCCATACCTGCAAGCAGGACTGGTACACTGATCTCTCGACTGTCGCATGCAATTGTGGCTTTTACAGCTGCTAAGAGCAAATGCCAGCTATTCCAGCAGTCATGATGGAGGGGAGAAGGAAGATCATGATGGTGTTTTCTAGTCTAGGGTTAATCATTGCTGATGTCCTCATGTGCTGGTGACTTAAACCGGTTCTTGAAACATGGCCTACCATCATTTCACAGCCAGTGTGATATACAGAAACTTAAATTCTTCATGAATTGTTTCAGACCATCTATAGAAAGACATAACCAGCATTCAAAAATTCTTCCATCTTATACCAGAGCTGCAGCCCTAACAGAATAACAAATACTGTTGAGTTCTGCTTAGGTGGCTGATCTGAAAAGTTGCTGTTTGTCCTGTTCAGGGCTTCGTAGTGTGCAGGGAGGTGATGGCATTTTTGGCAACTCGGGAGGCTCTTGAGATGTACTCTTTGCTGTACCCCTTACAGCTTTTTCAGTTGCTGCAAACACTTAGCTGTGTCATGTCACTTCCATGGAGGTTGTTCAGCTGCTGGAAGAGTCAGCCCCTGCCTGTCAAGCTGTTTACTGAGAGCTGAATGATAAATAAACCTCCCAATATGTTATGCTGTTAGGAAATTATCTGGCAGCAGGGTGTAATTGCCCCATGAGCAAGATCCGGGTAAATCCAATTTGAGCACCTGCAGCAAGCTGAAAGCAGTCTCAGGGACGTGATTCAACTTCCCCCCCTTGGCTATGCAGACAGATCTCTGTAAGCTACTGCTGAATACAAGTTTAACTTTTGTCAAAGTAAGTGTCCATATGTGCTGCTTCATACAATAACAGATGATCTTTTGTATTACTTGTTCATTGTGTGAGGCAGCACATATATGGAAATTTCCACTGCTGTTATGCTTAGGCTTGTGTTGATGTACAGGTAGTGGTATGGAATTGAACAAATTTAGTGTTCAATTCAGAGTGGAAATGAACTTTGAAAATTAGGTGTCAAAAGACTTGAGAACAGTTTAGTGATGAGTCCAGTCTCCTAACGCAGAAGCCTGTAGACAGGTTGGGGAGAAGAGGAAGAAAGAATGCTTGAGCTGTTGATGAGTTAAATTGGTGGGGGCTCTAGAATAACCTAGATTTGAGAACTTGCTTGTAAAGTTTGGGTAGAGCCTTTCACTTCTCTATGCTATGGAAACTAGGGGAGATTGGGGTGCCAAACACTTGAAAGTTGTTTTGTGAAACCAAATATTACTTGAGAGGTATGGAGATAATTATGGTGGTCACAGTGATCTAGGCTTTTGGAAAGAGAACCATTTAGGGTGCAAATGGAAATGTTCATTTTTATGGTTAATTAAAATTTCAAGCACATTATTCCAATTTTTTTTTTTTAAGTGGAAAAAAAGGCAGATCCTAGTTGGAATTGTCAGGAGAGATGGAGCCAATTCCCTGTCTGCATGCATGTCTGTGTACTGTTCTCTCTAGGAGAGAAAGTAGTAATGACAAAGTGTATTTGGGATGTGTCATATAGAAATGTGGTGTCTGGAGCATACCTGTATTGTTTGGAAGAAGTACAAAGCATCTGGCAATGCCACACATTGGAGAGAGTTTTTTAAGGCTGCTTCATCCATCTCATGTTGAGTAAATATAAAGCTGGTCTTAATACCCGTGCTGGGAAAGATGGGGACAGAATCAAGGTTTTAGACAGCTTGGCCTTGGTGTTTCCTGATCTTTGGAAAGTTTGACCTGAGAATTTTAATTCTAAATGTGTGTGCATGGAGCTGTGTTCTGACTTTGGAGGGTAAACTTGGGGAGACGGTGTGTCTTTTCTTGCATTTAGAAAGTATCGTCTTCACTTCCACCTTGCTGCTGAGAACTTGATGTTGCGTTTTTGCTGATGTTTTATCCTTATTCCTCTTTAAGGAGATCTTAGGGTGCACTTGCCAGCATGCTTAAAGATGCTTTTCTCCTAGAGCATATTTCTGGCAGAAGCAGGCTTGACAAACTAGGTCTTGAGTCTGTTTCTGTTGGCTAAAGGAACGTCAGTCCAGAAATCAAGTAGACTTCATTTAACTTGTTCACAGTTTGTTTATGTCTTGGAAGGGGATCATCAAGCTCTTTCTGTTTTGTTATTCCCTGGCTGTCATGCACTCTTTCAGTAACATCAAGCAGACTGGAGCTTTTCATTCACATGTGCAGCCTTGGAAGCTAGAGGTCAAAACTCATATAGCAAAAATGAAAATAAAGCTCAGTATCTCCGTTTGCAAAACACACCTAAAACATGATGTAACCTGGTAGTGGGTAGTTTGTGATTGGGTTCTTGAAAAGTACTATTTTTGGTTTTGCAGGGGGGTTTTTGATTTGTTTTTTAAACAAAGAATAATTATTATTTCCTACTCTTTTGCCTACCTAGACCTAGAAGAAATCAAAATTCTTTCCTCCAAAAAACCCCACCCTCCAATTCTTTTTGAGTATAAAGTCTTATTTTAACTGTTTTAGAAATGACAGCCCAAAAAATTATGGGACATGAATGAGCTCTAAGCTTTCCCTGGAAGAAACCTAAGATCAGTCTGCTCCCCCCACCATATACACATATGGATAATCTACTTGCTTACTACTTGCGTGAAAACTTATTGTCAAGTCACTCAGAATAGCCTTAAACCAAAACTTTGAAGTGCTTGTTTTTCATGTTGGGCTATCAAAAATGAAAAACAACCCACCATGCAAGATTTACCTTTCTTACCTTTTCCCCTTCTCTTGGTATGTTTCATCCTTTCTGCAAATGGCACAAATGCAAACGAGTAGATATTAGAAGGGCAATGAGGCCAAAATGGCCAAGCTTCAGTTAGAAAGCCAACTGCATGGAATGGGAGTGCTGTACAGGAAGGAGGAGGCTAACATTTGGGAGTCAGAACTCTTTTTGACCAAGATTAAAAGAAACTATAGAAACTGGGCAGGCTTTGTAAGAGCTGCTTGCTCTGAGAGAGGTTTTGAAAAAATGGGAAACAAAATCACGTATGCTGGGTGTGCCAGTATAGCTTGAAGAAAGACTGTTTTCCCAAATGATGGGAATGTTTTAAGTGCCAACCTAAGACATGGCATTATTATGAGGGTTCAAATGCCCCAGTGTTTCTTTCCAGTGTACTTTAAATCTCATTTTTCTGATCATTTTTCGTGAACTTATGAGGTATATCACATCTCTGTACATGGTTTCTCAGTTCACCCAGTGCATCAAGGGCTTTGGCAGCAGCAAATAATTTAAAGTTGTGTTACAAGAGGACTGAGTGGATTGAGTTTCTTGTTTGGGTAGTAGATCTTCTGTTTAAACAAATAAAGCAGCAGCTTTGCTGGAACGTTAGGATACTTGGTGGGTCATTGACTTCTACCAGGATGAATGTTAGGCAAGTTGTCAGCTCTCTCCTTCACTGAGCTGTTTCTGGGTATCTCAGGTAGAGAAGACTAGGCTGTCAAAGGAGACATTCTCTTGCCAACTTAAAATATACTTTGGTTGCACTGGGGGCTTGCTGTAGGGATGACTGTTCCTGGAGGACACCCCAGATTAAAAGAAGACTGGTTCTGCCAAACTTGCTGCTAAATGATCTGTCATCCTGGAGTCTATACCTTGAACTGGTTTGTTTTGCCCTCAGCTTAGTCTTATTGCTCCTGAGTTATTTTCCATGTGATGCTTTATGTTGTGCCTGGCTGTGCTACCTTCTCTCAGCAATATGAGTTCATCTGTTCTCTAGTTCACATTTCTGGGTATCTTCAATTATGATTCTGCAGAGTGAACCTTGAAGTTTGTCATCACTTGAAATGTTCTCGACTATGAAGGTAGAGAGAGGCGACAGGTTGGAAAAACAATAGGACTAGCTGCTCCTTGAGACAATTCTCTAAATCCTGTATGTGCCTGACCATTGCTAAGAGGTAACTTCTGATGCATCAACTTGTGTGCCTGCAGGGCCAGACATAGCCTAGTTTCCTTGTGGCTCTCCTCAGAAATACTTTGATGCAAAAAAAGCTTGCCTGGTAGGTGTTGCTGTGAACCTGAGTGGCCTGTTAGCTAGGCTTGGAGCAAGGGTGAGGACCCTCTGAAGTGCTGCTGCATGTTGTCACTGGTGCAGACACAAACTTCCCTGTGTCAAATTGTGCCTGTCTCAGTCACCAACATCATGGTGCTACACCTCAAGAAGCGTCTAGGGAAGACAGGTGTAGGCCTGAGTGTGCAGTAGGTACCTCTCCTTTTTAGAAGAAGGAGAAAAGGGAAAAGCCACTGGAAAATACAATGCCACAATACTATACCACTGGCTAAGCAGAGTGAAAGAAGAATTTCCATCTTGCAGCACAGGATAGATGGATGGTGACTGTTTTAGTCCCTTCTTAGGAATTGATAGGAATTACGAGCAGAGTTGCTGTGTTGGCTGTCAAGCAACCACTGGGCAGCAGGCTGGCCCAGGACAAGTTGCATGCCTGAGCAGCTTCCTTTCCTGAGGACCCAGCAGATTTCCTCAGCAGTGGGTGGTAGTAAGGGGGCCTTTACAGCTGGGCTGCCTGTGGCTTACTACTGCATCTTCCCTCTGGTTGGTCTTTAACCATTTAAAGCTTTACAATTCATGTTCTGACTCTGCTTTTGTCATCTTGAGCTGTGTCTCCTACAGTGCAGGCTTCCTCCTCTCATTCTCATGTGCACACATGCACCCACATGTATGTGTGGGCACAGAAACCGAGCACTGGGAGAGTATTCTGGGGAGCAGACATGTGCTTGGCCTGTTCAGGTAACACTGCAGCTATCAGCTGTTGGTTCCCGTCAGTGACAGGATTGTGCACTTGGGAGAGTTTTGATCTGATCTGGTCTGGCTCTTACATTGACTAATCTGCTAGAGTCACTGTAGCTATGTTTGTTTTCTGCCGGTGTGGCACAGACAATTAGCAGCATTGCCGGCTTTTAGCAAAGCTTAGTGTGGACCCTGATCCCGAGTTCTTAATCCTCCAGATTCTTGTTACCTTGATTATTGAAATCACTCAACTTCTTCCCTGACAGTAAAAGGAACACAGAATGAAACAGATTCTAGAGGAGAAGAAAAATGTGCTGGAGAGAGGTGTGCTGTATAAACTTTGTCAGGATCTGCTACCATCCTGCTATTTAACATAGCTGCTCTGCATAAGGAGAAAGGAAATAAGCCTTTCTGCCTTAGTGACTTAGTGACAAGTGCATGCTTTGCGCAGCCTTGCTTCCTGGATCTGCATGCTAGTCCCATGTTGTTATTCCAAGCAGATTCAGAAAGCAAGATTGTGCAAAACTTTTATTCATCCAATCACAAATCTGATACAAAATCACCGAGGCAGGTTCTCCTTTGCAAAGATTCTGCTGCTTTGGAAATGATTTGGGAGATGCTCAAGCAAAAACGGAATGGGCGCCTTTCCCAGAGCTGCTAACTTGTTAGAAATGGGGGTAAATTCCTCTCTAATGGATCTGAGTTAGTACAGACTTGCTGCATATTTGCGTACTTGCTAGGGCTAAAACTGAGGCAAATTGAGAGATGAGACACTTCTGTGGTCTCAGCCTTTTAGTTTTTGAATATAGAAATAGTCTTTTCAGGTGCATCTCCCTTTTAGTTTGTATAGTATGAAACTTCCTAATTGCATGTTCTCTTTTACTAGGGAATTCTCTTGGTGTATGATATCACTAATCGTTGGTCCTTTGATGGGATAGATCGGTGGATAAAGGAAATAGATGAGGTAAGTTGAGCGAAAGAACATATGTAGGGTTTTTAATGCACCATTCACACACTAGGGCTACTGGCCTTTATGGCTGTGAAGAGCCAACATGTATGATAGTGTGGGAAGATAAACGTGATGCATGAGTGCAGTGGTCTGTGATTAAAAATCCTGGGAGGCTGCACTTTTGAGATAGGGATGGGAATGGCTCTGCTGTGGAGAATCATTGCAATCTACTAATCAGCAAAGCGAGGGGACAAGTGCCTGCTCTCTACTTCTGTATAAATCCAGAATAGCAACAAAGGGCTTGGGAATAGCCAAGAAACATAGGGAGATTACTTCTAAAATGGATTCTAAAGAGGATAAATTAGCCTTTCTCATCATCTAGTCCCAATTGCTTGGCAGTCACTCATCATCAGAGCAGCTTCTATTTCTTACCCCTTTGCTGCTACTGAAGGTAAGTAAAATACCAGACATAAGCTCCCATTGCTAAAGGCAAGCCATGCTTTTCCATCTTCCTTTTTTTAAAGCATGCCCCAGGTGTCCCTCGAATCCTGGTGGGAAACAGGCTTCACCTTGCCTTCAAGCGGCAAGTACCAACAGAGCAGGCCCGGGCCTATGCGGAGAAGAACTGCATGACGTTTTTTGAGGTCAGCCCGCTGTGCAACTTCAACGTCATAGAATCCTTCACAGAGTTGTCTCGTATTGTGCTCATGCGGCATGGCATGGAGAAGATTTGGAGACCCAACAGAGGTTAGTAGTGGGGAAGATGCTCTGAGTGGAGAAGGCATGACGGCTGACTAGGCTGAAATGGAGGGATATGGCTGTCTGCCTCCCCTGAGGTGGGAGGCATGTTTACTAGTAACTGTGGGATCTGAAAGCACCTGATGTTGTGGCTCAGATGTAGCTTGTCTAACTTGAGGCATTTCGTCAAGTTGCCTGTATTACTGCAGGAACCCTGCAGCTGACAGTGAGGTATGGGCAGCTCTGGAGGGCAATGTGGCGCATGTAGGTTCTGAATTGCTCTGGAGCATCCTACACCTCTCTCTCTCTGCTCTAGATGAGACTGAGGGCAATTAAGCTCACAACTTAAAAGTACTTCAATCAAATATTTGTGGGATGAATCCAAGTGTAAACACCTCTGTCTTTATCCTTGTCTGAGCCTGTATCTCCAGCTTCAGAGAGGCATGGAGGCTGAGTGAATCCAAGGCAACACAAAGTGTTGAAAGGGACTAAATTACATGCCTATTCCAGACATGGAGCAGTTTGCTGGAATAGTCCAGCACGTCATGCACACATCTGCAGTGTGGCAGATTGTGAGCTGAGTCCATACTGTTTCTCAGCATGTTGCATTTGAAGTAAAATAGTTTTAGGTCCCACATTTCTGACTGGAGGTCGCAGTGTGCCCCACTGACAGATTAAGCAGCAGGAGTTTTATATCCCCACCTGTGGGGTTGTCTGCCTTCATATGGGTCCTAAGTTCCTGCTCATTGGGGAAAGGAAGATCCTATTAGCTAGCCCCCATCACCAGATCACTGCACCTGACCTTGTTGGTATGCTGCTGTTTCATACTTGTGGAAGGCTGGTGAGCAGGAGAGAAGCAGTCTGGGCTGAATTTGCAATTCAGACAGTCTTCATGCCAGAGGTAGAAGGTTGCATCCTGACAGCAAGTTCCTCGGTGCTAGGTCACACCATGCTCTGTGCTGACAGCTTGCCTTATGTTGAGCTAGTGTAGCTGGGTAGCTAGCAGCTGGCCTGCAGTTGTGCTTTGAAAGTGAAGTTCTCTTTGCTGTAGACCTCTCCTGAATCTTTTCCAAAGGCAGGATTTTTAACTGCTGGCTTCCTGCGCTGCCTGCTCTGGAATAGCAGAGAGGCTTTTACGAATTGCAGCCTTCTGCAGGCTGGAGGTGAAAGCATGCCCTCATGTGGCCAGTTGCTGAGAAATCCCATCCGAGTAGACTTCCCAAAGCAGATTTGCATCTTTTGCACTGAGTTAAGAAGACACTGGGAAGCCTTAAGTGGCTGAGCCTTGTTCTGGTTTGGTGGGATCTTTGCTACTTCAATCACTCAGCAAAGAGCCTGCTCCTTGGCAACTCTTTGCCAAACCAATCCCAAATGGGAATATGTCCAGCCTCAGGGCTTGCAGAACCTGTTGCCTGCTTTCCCCGAGCCTGTCCTTCAGGTTGCCAAATGGTAGCCTGAGAAACCGAGTGTCTAGCAGGAATGTGAGCAAGGCCCCTACCTATCGTGTCCACTGTGCTAGGAGGAGTGGCAGTAGTGTCTACCCCAGTGCTGCCACCAAAGCTGGTGTCTCAAAAAACGCTAACCTGTAAAGGCAGAGCTTGCCTGGAATTTAGGACAAAAGGTTGTGAATAAAGGATTCCCAACTAATCTGTTCTCTATTCAAGGCCTCCTAGCTTTCCTCTTAGCTTTTCTACTCTAAGAAACAAGAACTACACAGCATAAAGAATTGTTGAAGGAAGAAGCCTGTCCTTGCAATATTGACTGTCTGGTCTTTTCTCCCACCAGTGTTCAGCTTACAGGACCTGTGCTGCCGAGCCATTGTGTCCTGCACCCCAGTCCACCTCATTGACAAGCTGCCATTGCCTGTCACCATCAAGAGTCACCTGAAATCCTTCTCTATGGCAAATGGGATGAATGCAGTGATGATGCATGGCCGGTCATATTCTTTGGCCAGCAGCGGGGGTGGGAGCAGCAGCAAAGGTAACAGCTTGAAGAGATCCAAATCAATTCGTCCACCCCAGAGCCCCCCACAGAACTGCTCACGCAACAACTGCAAGATTTCTTAGCAGGATGGATGCGCCGTGAGCTTCTTAATATATCCACACTCACCCACCGATGTACAGATGTTTGCACACTTAACCCTTTTCGACTGGATTCTTTCGGATGGGCTTTGTTTGCTTTTCCGACGGTGCACGCAAGATTGGGAACGTGCTCATGTTTGGCTTCGTATATGAAGTGTGGTGCCGGCTGGATCTCATTGGACTGGCAGGGAGAGGGGTCTGCCAAGTGCCCCTCCAAGAATGCTTTAGGCTTTGCCTCTCAGCCTGGGGTGGAAAATTCAACAGCTGCTGGGTTGGGGCAGGGGGGGAGGGGAAAAAGCTCATCCAGCCTCAGTAGAGGAATGGATTTAATGGAAGATTGAGAGGCTTAAGGGAGTAGGCAAAGAGAGTCTGTGCTGCAACTTTAACTCTTGGATTCCTGAACAGATAGCTGGTGCAATAGTGATCATTGGATGTAGGAAAAAAGAAATGGGCACAGGGGACTGATGACAGTTTCCACCAGGACGTTAACCTGCTGTTGCCAAAAAAAAAAAAAAAAGAAGAAGGGGGGGCGAGAGTTGGCCAATTGGAAAGTTGAGGGAAGCAGTTTGCTTGCCTTCTTCATCTATTTATGTAAATATTATATATATATATATATATATATATATATGCATATAACTTGGGGGTTTTTTAAGTTTTTTTTTTTTAAGAAGCAGTCAGGGAAAATTTTATGCAGCCATGTAAATAAAAGCATTGGATTAACTTTTCCAGTGTCAGCAAAAGGGGAGAAGTGGGGGATTTTAAGGTGAAAACATACAAATGCTTTAAGAGACTTTCAATCACCCCATGGGTTTACTTTTTTTAAATACTACATATACAGAAGGAAAGAATAATTTGTGTTGCATACTCCAAGCTACTTTATTGTGATTGTTCCCTAAAACTTACAAGTACTGCAGGCAGGGGTGGGGTTTAAATCAATTGAGGGACAGAGTGGAGACACCAAGGATGTGGATTTGGGGTGGGGTGGGGTGGGGAATAGGCAGGACAGAGATGCGACTCTGAGGTTAGAACTCTCACAGCCACCTGATGCCATGTTCACTTTGCATTTTCTGATGTGCAGCTGATCGGGGATGGAGAAGCAGAGGGTAGAAGCATCAAGTCTAAAAGCAGAGAAAAAAGTGCAGAATCTGTCTCCTACTGCTGCACAGCTTGGACTGCTGTTTCTGGAGTCCTGCATCTGCCATCTAGCTGTCTGGGTGCACCCCTGCTCTCCAGATTCTAAGGTCACTACCCCAGGAGACAGAGGCCCCTGAATCCTGGCTTATTTCTTCTTCCTTATGCCTAAGCTAGTGTCGCTCTGGCTCCTGTCCTAGATGAAAGTGGGGAAAGGAGAGAAGGACCTTTTCCTACTGGAGTGTGAAGGAGCAGGCAGTGATTGGGACTGGAAAGCTAGCCACTATTGGAATATGAAAACTGAAAACAGTATGGAAAAGAGCAGTCACACAAACCATAGGGTTGCATGAAGTGACAAATGCATTCTGCTCGCACGTGGCTGCGGCAGGAAATCAGGAAGGGCAAACTGCTTTGGTCTGTAGTACTGCTCCTGGATCTGAGAGAGCAAGCATGCTCGGTGACAAGAGCTTGAGATATATGCTTGTTGTGGGGGAAGATCTGTCATACAAGGGCATGTGCTTCCATGGTTTAGTCCCATAGTAATGTATTGATTTGTGCTGGAAGTTCACCTGGAAACTTGAAAAAAATCCCTAGCCCTTATTACAGAAATTAAGTAGAGCCTGACAGTGGGACCAGGCTACGTGACAGATTCTTGTGGGCAGTCAGGACAGGTAGTTTGTGAGTAGCTTTCACGGCCTTCAGATCTCGGTGAACTGCTTTTCATTGTGCTGGGCCAGTCTTCTCTTCACTGAGGAGACCTACCTGTACAGCGCTGCCATCTTCCTCTGCTTACTAGCAATTCCTCAAGGCCTTGGCTTGCTCCTCTTCTGCCCCCCCCTCAAAACAGCTTGTTGCATTGCATGGGCAGAATGAAGCTGCAGCAGTTCTTGTGTGGCTGACAACCCACTTTGTTCAGTGGGGCAGGAGGGGGCACGTCCTGGGCTGATACGTCCCCTCTGCAGGGCACTTCTTTCTTCTAAACTAGCTTAGGAAATGAAGGAGCCTTTCCCCTCCCTGCTCTTTAAAACAAAGCACAACCCAGGGGTAGATTTCTTGGCTTGTCTCTAGTGTGCTTTATTGCCCAGCTCAAATGAGCGAGGAGAGAATTAGACCCAAAGGGAGGGGCAGGCAGAGGGGGGAGAGGAATCCTTTGTAGTAGTGATTTGGCTTAAGAGCAAAGCTGTAGCCAATTTTGGCTTGGTGGTGTGGAAGCCAGGGGATTTCTAGAACCTGTCTGGGCTGACTGGCACCTGTTTCCCATCACTTAACATGGAGCAGAAGACAATCACTGGCTCAGCAGCCTGGGAATCCAGGGATATACGGCCAACAGGTGATGGCCCCCCAGCACTGCAAAAGGCAACTTCTGGAAAACATCTTCTGGGCAACACAGGACCACACATGGCCTCTTGCCTCCATGGTAGCCAGGCTCCAGTATATGGGGAGAAGAGGCAGTGAAGGTTTCCATCATGAAATCACAAAGCTGCTGTATGTCTAGAAAAAGACTTTATTTACCTCTGCTTGATTTTTGCCCTGAAGCAAGTGACACCTCCCACATCTTTTGACCACAGTGGATTTTATCCTGTAAAATCTCAACAGATCCTCTCTGGATTGAAAACGGAAGATTTACCTAGAATGTTTGCTCAATATATATATATTTTTTAATTTGAAAGAAAAAGGTTCTTGTGTCTGATATCAACACTAGTCTTTAGCTGCTCTCCAACACTTGTACCATTCCTATGGGGTTGTGGGTTTTGGGTTGTTTTTTTTTTTTTTTTTTGACTATCCTTTTATTTTTTTATTCCTTTGTACAGTCAATGTTGTTCAACTGATTATACATGGTTTTGTTATATATAAATTAAAGCCTTTTTTTGTTTTGAACTACCACTCAAAAGCTGGAAATGTTGCATCGATGTCATGCAGACTGGGAAGTTTGAAATAGAAAGGTTCTGCTCAAAGCAGAATTGGGGATTTGGACCTGCTTACGCTATAGGTGCATATTGCCACTTCTAGCTCATTCAGCAGCAAAATAGTAACTAATGCTAATCTCAGACTTGGGGATTTTAGGTCTTTGAGTCACGATTGCTGGCTTTGGGGGGTTTCCCCTTCTTCCCATGCAGAAGCCAAAATTTTCTTATTAAAAGCTTGATTCTTACAGAATTGCTTACTCTAGGTAGTGAAGCTTTAAGAAAACAAAACATCCTGAGACACATTTAATAAGATAGATGGTTCTAGGAAACCACTGTTCACATCAGCTTGTGGGAGGTTGTGCAGTGGTCCCTGATGCGTAGGAATGGATTTTGCAAGTACAGCCAAGGCCTTAAATAGCTGGAGAGGTGCCTTCTTCAGGGCCTGAGTCTGGCTGAATTTGGAGTGAGTGAGCTGAGTACTGTGGCTTCGCTGTGGCCTAAATGACAGCAGCATTTAGTCATCCTATCCGCACGGGAACGAGCTGCAAGTCAGCCTGCTGTAGAGATGTATTTGAAACAGAGAGGATGCTGCAGTAAGCTTAAGCTTGTTTCTCTTTCATTTTGCTGGTAAAGACTTTTGTATCCTTCAGTTTGAAGAGAGGGAGCTGAGAGCAGCAGCGTCAGTGGCGGGCAAGGAGGAGCCCCCATGGCTGTAGGTGGTGGCGGAGGTCGGAGGCATTGGCTTGGGCGGGCTGGGAGCCTTTGCTTTCAGGGGAGAGAGAAACTTCTTCTTGCCTAATTCCTTTCTCTCTTGCTCCCAGCCCACCTCCTCTTGACCTCCCTTTTCCCCTGCCTGCTCACTTCCCTAGGATCATATTTTCCACTTCGTACCAGACTGGCTACGCTTGTTTTAACAGCTTAAGCAGTAATTGCTGGGGACGGGAGGGAGGAGGGGAGGAAATCAGATAGTGTCTGCAGCCTGGAAAAACCCTGTAACAAAGGTAAAACCCTGGTCAGGGAAGGAGTCACAGATGCTTCTTTTGTTTTTCAAGCAGGTTCTGGAAGTGTCTGTTCCTTCTCACCAGCAGAGCCTAAACACAGGCTTTGTGTGATTTCAGGTGGAGAATCAACAGCAGGAGCCGATTACGCTGAAGCAGCATGATCTGCTTTCATTGCAGATGTCTTTGCTCAGGAAGAGCAAGGCAAGAAAATGCAACACAGCTTCAGTAAAGGAGGGGATGGGGGAAGAGCTTAGGCAGAGCTTTAAAATTCACTTTTCCTTTGAGAAAGAGGAAACAGGTAGTTCTGAGCTGGTTTTACCAACG
This sequence comes from Apteryx mantelli, assembly GCF_036417845.1. Taxonomy (NCBI): domain Eukaryota; kingdom Metazoa; phylum Chordata; class Aves; order Apterygiformes; family Apterygidae; genus Apteryx; species Apteryx mantelli. The sequence goes on along the minus strand of NC_089993.1, from coordinate 2,232,923 downwards.
CTGCCAGGTCTTTGATAGTTGGGTGAGTTCTCTGAGCCCCAGCTTCCAGCATCAAGGGTTTTCTTATTTAGTTCTACTATCTCCTGAAGTTTTGTACCGCAAGGGCAATAAAGAGATGGGAACACTCATCTGACTGCACCCAAGATGTTAAAAAATGAGGATGCAGCTGCAATTCTGTGTATTACTGGCACAGCAGCCCTCTCCAGTTTTTTAGTGTGTCAGCATAGGAGAAGGGAAGCAGTACTCTGCTGTGCTTTCTAGCAGTCCTGAGCAGCACTTCTGTCTGGGATGGAGGTGCCCAGACACATCCTGTGCTCTCATCAGCTGCAAACTGAGAAGAGTAGCCATAACATTTGCATCAATGTCTGTGATCTTTGAAAATGACCCCTAAAAATCCCCCCCGCTTTGGTGGGTGGGCTCTGAGAGGCAGCTGGAGCCATGCGTGGTTTCCTCTCCCGCAGCAGGTAGGTGGTGGCGGCTGGGAAAGCCAGCACAGTTGGCCACCCAGGAGTTACACACCAGTATTTTAATATTCCAACCCCTCAGAGTACAGAGATGAAGTTTTGGAAAGGCTGAATTTAGGACTGTGTTAAGCCTTCAGGTGGTGAAAGTTTATGACGGGCTTGTTGCAGGATGGGAAAGAATTGCTTTTTCTTTCCTGTTCTGGTGAAGAATTACTAGAGAAGGCCATGCTTGGGGCTTAGGTTTGGTATAGTGATTTTCCTGGAGAAATAAATAATTAGATGGGAAGTTTACTGGCAAAGAGGATGTACGGTGGGGAATTAATTTTTTCAGTGTGTTTTAGAAACTTGCATTAAAGACCCCAGACCACTTTATCCAATGTGCAGGTGTGAAGCGTGGATCCAGCTTGGGTCTTTCATGAAAAAGGTTTTATTGTATGCATTGCAGTGTCCCTGGCTTTAGGGTTTAGGACCATCTGCTGTGATACACAGTCAAAATCTGGGTGAGGGTCCCAAAGCCTTTGGGAACAGAATTTCCATCCTGGCTTGGAAATATGCGTAGGAGTAAAAATAAGACGCTAGCAAATTTGCTAAGCTTCAGGAGACGTAAGGTAGGGAATATGGAGAGGCAGCTTTTCCCTGTGAGGCAGTGTTGGCCTGTCTGTCCAGTGCCCAGTTGTGCTGTCCCCTTCATGCAGGATCTGCATTTAATGATTCACCATCCCAGAGTTACTGACTTGGCCCTGCTGCTTGAGAATGTGTGCAGAGCCCTGACCCAAGCCCTTTGCTTTGGGAGGATTTAATTATTTTGCTGAAACGAAGGTGGCTTCCCTGGACTTGCACAGCTGCTTTGGAGCCTCAGCCTCCTCCTTAAGCTGGTTAACCTCAGCAGCTTGGCTTCATGCAACAAGGCAGCAGACGAGGCTGCCAAGGCAAGCCCGTGGTGGTAGGGGGAGCTCCTGTCTCCTGGGTCAAAAGATCCCAGCAGAGGTCAGCAAGCACATTGCCATCAAAAATGAGACGAAATAACTGCACAGCATTCAGGGCCCCCCCCCCCCCCCCCCGAGCCAGCCTTGTGTATGCAGAAACAAAGGTCTCTAGCAGGCCTTTATCCCAGCCTCACCCCTTTTGATCTTGGTGACATGGAGATGAGACATCTCAGGCTCACTTGTGGAACATAGGCCACCTCTCGCAGGATGCGTCCTTGGCTCAGGAGAGGGGCCACCGGGGTGGGATCTGATCCAAACTTGAGTTCCAGTGATCTGAGAAGGTCTGAGATTACTGTGATGCTGTACCCACATGTCTGGACCCTACTCGTCCGCTCCTTGATGAGGTAGAAACTGTCTCCTCTCCCTTACGGGGTGCTTATTTATCTTGTGAAGACACTCGGGCACAGGAGTTCAGGCTGAATGGAACATGCCCACGGGGAGCTTGGTGAGGGGCTGCGCGGGTCAGTGGTTAAGGCAGCAGTGGGGCATTTCCATAAATGTGCTTGTAGCTGCAAGGATTTTGGCCTCCTTGCTCCACTGTCTGGGCAGGATCTCCCATGGGTGCAGTGGTGTCATGGGAGGGCAGAGTAACCATGAGGCTCGTGGAGTGCCCCAGAGCCGTGGACAGCTGGGCTGGTGTTGCTGTGGCCTTCCTGCCACAGGTCTGGCCATCGCCGGGGGGGCTTGCTCTTACCAGGGAGGAGGGGAAGGTGCCTGCAAATGAACTGAGGGTGCTGCAAGGCTCAGACGCTGGGTAGCAGGGGAGAAGCACGTGAAGGCCCTCGGCCAGAATGGAGATAGGGCATGCTGGTAAAAGCTGGGACACAGATTTTTGCTCCCCTCTCCCCCTCTGCTCATGAACAGAAGGTGCACCCTTCTCTTCAATCCTGCAGCAGCACACTCTAAAAGACCCTGAGTCACCCTGAGCATGGCCAAAAGCCATGGTAGGTCCCCAGACTGCTCATAAGTCTAGTACTTGGCGCACAAGACCCATGCATACTGCGATGCTACATCTTTTCAGGAGCAAGGTTGGTTTGCAGGCCAGGGCTTTCCATGTGTGACCCTGCTGCAAGGAGCCTGCTGCTGGCAGGGACCAGCTGACAGACAGCATATCAGGTCAGCTGGGGAAGTCCAGAACGCTGTGCTACCCTGGAAGAGCACGATCCCCGAGTCTGCCCGGACTGGATAAAGGATGGCCGGCCACCCTCCAGGAGCTCCTGGGCTGGGCCGCTCTGGTGCAACCCCCTCTATTTGCAGAAGCTCTCATCAGCCTCCCCATGGGGTATCCCAGGGCAGCAGAACATCTCCTTCACCTCCTGGCCCAGGCGTGCCTCAGCCCACGCCAGCGCTGACTGCAAATAGCCAAAGCGGTTTACCTGGCTGTGGTTGGACCCTGGCTTTCTCCCCATGCACCTCCTGGGGCCTTCACAAAACAGGAGAGAGGCCACAGCACAGATCTGCAGGGATGTCAGTGATCCCTGGCTGGGCAGAGGTGAGCTGATCATCTCTTCCTTTAGCTGGATATGCTGGAGCCGCATGCTTGGGGGGGGAACAGGACAGTGGTCAGGAAAACCCACAGCCAGGGGACAAGGGCGGATATGCTCCAGGGGAAGGTGCCAAAGAGGTTGGCAGCAGCGGATGTCTCACTCCTGAGTGCAGCTGGCAGTCTGGCAGGGGGATGAGGCCAACCCCCCCCCCCCCCATAGACCTCATTTGCCTTCCTCAGCCATACTCAGCACATTTTGGCAGAGCTAGGAGCAGCCTAGGCCAGCATGCAAAGCAGCACGGCTGGTACAAGGAGGTGCCAGGACAGCAGGAAGGCATCGGCTCCCCGCACGCTGCTTCGCTCACCCTGAACGGGTTCTTCTGCCCTGTCACAGCTGCATGTGGCCTTTGGGACCTGGAAGGGGAACTGCTCAGAGGGTGAGGCATGCAAGCAGCGGGAAACAGGGAGCTTTGCTCTTTGCTACCCTGGCTCAACCCTCAGATGGCTACTTAGCTGCTGAGCCATGAAGAGCTGAACCAGCCAGCTCCCCACAGCAGCTCCCTGAACAGGAAGACTTGGCATGGCCAAAACAAGCTTGCCCCCAACACAGCTCAGCCTTTCTTGCTAAACAAGAAGTGTATAGCAGTAACTGGTTTTGCTTTGCTTCAGTGCGACAGGCTGGTGTTTGTGGCTTCCATGCGGGGTGGCCAGCTGGGGCAACCACAGCTGTGTGCAGGGCAACCGTTTGGAGGAGGCTAGTGTATGCATGGCAAACTGATGTCAGGCCTGACATTGCATCAGGGTTTAAAAAAAACCAAAACTCCTGGTAAATCCCTGGGATAATGCTTCCATTGGTAGCGAGTGCTGCTAGTGAGCTATATAGCTCCAAGTCCAAGCGTGCAGCAGCAGTTTCCCGGCCCAACCAGCTGTCTGGGCAGAGAAAGGGCAGCAATTGCACGTTGCAGCTGAGCCAAGGTCATGGTGCTGTGTCAGTGGGGCATCAGCTGGGAGGTCAGCGTGCCAGGGCACAGTGGGCTGTGTCCCGCTCAGGCCAGCGTGGCAGGTGCAGAGGACCGTGCCAAGTCTCCCCCTGCTGAAAACGCTCAGTCAGGGCAGAGCTGGGCTTCCCCTGGACACCGCGTGGGCAGCTGTGCTAGCGATGCTTGTGCGCTGCAAACAGGGGCATTGCCAGCGAAAGCTGGTCAGCAGCACATGCTAAAGCCCTTGCAACAAGGAGCTGACTCCTGCACGTTGGGCATGCTGTGTCTCACTGTGGGCTGTAGCGTCTATGCCTGCAAGGGCAAGAAAAGGCTTTCCACGTTTCTCCTGCTCCCACCCCCCCTCTCCACCCCCATCTCCAAGCCCTGAACTCTGCTCTGCAGAAGGGAGCTTGAAAGCGCTAAGATGCCCTCCCAGGTTTCCAGCCCCTCTGCTCCCATGGGAGCTGGGATACCAGCTGGCAGGTATCATCCATCAGGCTCACTGCCTCCTGAGAAATGCTGGGAAAGTGCTGGGGGAGGGGGGGGTTGCAGCTGGGTTTGCTCCTGACCCAGACAAAACTGCCTTTTGATGGTTTGATGTTTTCCAAGAGCTGCAAACCCCATCTTTGAGCTGAGGCCAATATAAAGATGAAACTACTTGGGTCACACCAGTGCTGGAAGAGTTAATGCTCTCCAGGCTCTCAGAAGTGCTGTAAAAAGTGCCTGCTGCAGGTCAGTCTCCACTAGGGATTAGAAAAATCTGCCCAGGGAGTGTGGGCTGACTCCTGCCAGCTTAGGGCTGGCTCCAGGAAGTACGCTGCAAGGCAGAGAGGTGATTGAAGCCCAGGCCCCGGCGTGCTGGAGCAGCCCGGCTTGGGCCTGGCACAGCCAGGCACCGCTTTCCAGAAGCTCTCCAGCTCAGAACAACAGTGAACTTGAAAAGCCTGGCTGTAAATTATCATTGCATATTGCCAGAGTGGGAGGGAGGTCTGGGTGCTGGTGCAAGGCTGCGTCAGGACCTTCCATGGGTGCTGGATATCCACCATGCTGTGTTGCTGGAGCCAGCAAGCTGCCAGGTGGCAAGAGCCGGAGCTGGAGCACCCGGAGAAGCCACCATGGGCTGATGGGCACAGGACCCAGCATCTGGCTGAGCTGCAGCGGGGCTGCAGAGAGGTACCAAGGATGCTTCACTTCTCAGCTTGCCCATCCTGAACACCTGGCAAGCAGCTCCTGTGGACTTCCCTCAGCCGGAGGGTGGGAAGGCTCCTGGGTGCCTTGCTCTGGGCCATGGGGCTGCCTTTGCTGGGAGGCCGTGAAGGCAGTGGGCTCTTTGCAAGCCTGCTGCCAAGAGGAGAAGGCAGGGTTGCCGCGTAGAGGGCCTCCCCGCGCAGCCTTGTCCCTGGCAGCTCTCCCTACAGAGCTTGCTGCCTCCAGCCCAGCCCTAAGGACTGGCAATTAAACCAAAGCTCTTTGAACCCAATAGAAGCTGAGATGGGCAAGCATGAGGACTGAGCCTGTCTCACCACCACCAGGCCTGGCTAGCCAAGCCTGCTCGAGGGGGACAACAGGCTCTGGCTGTTTTCTCATCCTGAAGGAATTTGGCTCCATGGGCCAGGCATTTTTCCCCCCCCCTCCTTTCTCTCCCTCTCTTTGGAGACTTTCTGCATTCTGCCTTTGATCTTCCCCCTGTGTTTGCCCAGTCGATCAGCTCAGACAGGGTTAGAGTCTGAGGTCAGCGCCTTTTCCATTCCAAATACCCAGAAACATCAGTGAGAAGGGAGGGGATTCAGATTACAACCTTCCCGTCCTCCTCTTCCAACCCCCTGCCCCAGACGCGCACCAGCCCGGCCCTGCGCCGCTGCCCGCTCACTCCACCGGGCGCGTGGTGGTGCCTGCTGCAAGCTGAGGAGCGCTGCGTGAGACTCTTGGCGCCCAGTGCCGTGCACGGTCACAGCCTCCTTGCCCTGCTTGCCCAGGCTCACTGCCGAGCTGGGTGCTTAGGAAAACAGCTGGCTGAAGTTTGGGGGTGCTGGGAATGGACTGACTCTTTCCACAAGCACCTGGGGGAACTCGGGGGTGGATGAACTGCTCGTGCCACCCACCAACCTGGAGACACATGCCTGGAGACCTCTCTGAGGACAGCACTGCTCCATGATGGTGTTCCAAGCACTCTGAGAGTTCCTGCCGGCCAAGCTCAGCATCAGCAATGGATGGAGGTGCTGGGCATCATCTCTGGAGATACAGCATACACTGGATGTGCTAGCTCACAGAGGTTTGGACCTCACCTCCTCCTCCTCCTCCTCTTTGTCCCCTCACCTGCCTTTTTTTTTATTTTCCTTCCGTGCCTCCATCCTGCATGTGATTTGTTTTGTGAGCTACTAAAGCCAGGCAAGGCTCTGCCAAGCAGGGAGCGGGCAGCCCGTGCCCCAGGGCAGCCAGATGTCTTTCAGGAGTTTCAGCAGCCAGAGATTAAAAAAGCAGACAAGCAAGCTGCAGCGTGACGGGGCAGACCTGATGCTGGTCGTGCTCCTCCTGCCTTTGCTGGCCACCGTGGCGGAAGGGCTGAGCCTGCAGCCGCTCAGGATGCGGCACCTGGGAGTGTGCCCCAACCAGCTCAACCCCAACCTGTGGGTGGATGCGCAGAGCACCTGCGAGCGGGAGTGCCACGCGGACCAGGTGAGCGGGGCGCTGCGGGTGCCACAGACAGACCCGGGAGAGCGCTGGGCACCCAGCCCAGAGGACATGGGTGCTGCCTGCAGTTTTGGGTGCTGCGGGGCAGTCACCTGCTGCCCTGGCGTGGGTGCGCCCGGCTGCGAGCAGCGTGCCCGGGAGTGCTCACGGCATGCAGAGGTGGTTACAGCGGTGCCCAAAGACTCCCTGGTCTCCCCGATTCCCCCAACCCTGTCTGACAAATGAGAGGCTTTAGCAAAATGAAGCAATCGAGCAGCTGAGGCTTGCGGAGAAGCCCAAGGCTTGCCTGCGCCGCTCAGCAAGTGAGCTTCAACACACTGAGAGCACTATGAATCCTCAACACTAGCACGTCCCAGGGTAGCGCTGCAGGACCTAGTGCTCAGCCCCCCCCCAAACCCCAGGATGGAGGGATGAGGGCTGGTGGCTAGGACCTCAGCTGGGGGGGGGGGGGTAAGGAGGCGAGGGGGGGGGGGGTCTAATCCCACACGCAACGTCACTGCTGTGGGTTCCTTCTTTGCCTGTGCTCTTTGCATGCATGAGCTGCGCCCTGGGGCTGCTAGCAATCCCTGCAGCGGGCAAAGAAATAGTTTAACCCCCCCCCCCCAAAAAAAAAAAAAAACAAAAACCCACTGCCTGGAGAGCAAAGGCTCCCTATGGCCAGGGCACCCCATCTGTGCAGCCCCCAGGGTGCTGCCACGCAGCTGGTCAGGCCTCCCCGTGGAGGGGGGTCCTCCCCTCCCCAAGAGGCAGGAGTGTGCTGGGACAGGGACCCCCCCCCCCCCCCCCCCCCCAATCAGAGCAGTAGTTTCTACCCTCTGACAGCCCCCATTTGGCCTCACAGCCAGGAGCCCAAGAACTGGCACAGACCCACCCTGCGGGCCAGGCTGCCCGTCTGCAGAGAGCCCAGGCTCTGGGCCACCCACAGCCGCAGGCAGGGGAGAGGGTCATCTCTCTCTGTCCAGCTAGCTCGCATTAAAGCCGGAAAGTTACTCCCTGGCTACGCATGGCTGCAACAAGCTCTGCTTCCCCTCAGGCAGTGGAGAGCACGCTGACTCCCCGAGCCAAGCGCGCCTTGAAGGTCAGCATACGTATGGTGAAGCAGTGGACAGTGCTGCTTTTCCACTCAGCACTGCCACGCTCACTGGAACGACCCCAAGTCCTTCCTGAGGTAGTCATGTGTCCAGCAGCCCGGCCTCAGCTGGGGTTGCACTGTACCTAGGGAAATCTGAAAGGCTGGCTCCAGCAGGAGAGTGGGACATCCCTGCCCCAGGCTCTTGCAATTCACTCACAGCCATCCTGGAGGGGTGATGGTCAGTGAAGGATTGTGTCCAATCCCCAGACCTGGCCAAGCTCAAAACGGGGCTAGCAGAGCCTCTCTTGAAAGGTCCAACTCTTACCTAGAGCTAAGCAAGGCCAGGGACTGGGGCGGCCAGCAGTGGGGGGCAGAGGGCAGGAAAAGAGAAGAACATGTTTGTGCTGAGAGCCACAGTGCTGGACTTCTCCCTCCCAGTCATACATTGTGGGATACCTAGGAAATGCAAAAAGCTGGGGTTTCCCAAGCTTCGTGCAGTTTCTGCCTAAATGGCGAGCTCTTAACTCAGGCCAAAAATCAAACACCACATCCTCCCTGCAGCGTGCGGAGCATCTTCCCATCCTAAAGCTGCAGCAAAGCATAGCTGCAAGCTGTGCTTCCAGGCTCCACTCCTGAGGCAGCTGCACTCTGGTAAGAGGTGGAAGCAGTTGCTAATGGTTCTGGTGCAGCACCTGTAACCCTGCTAGCGTGTGTCCTTTCTCTCTGCTCCAGGATTGCGAGGGGTTTGAAAAGTGCTGCACCAATGTCTGTGGGCTGCGGAGCTGCGTGGCGGCTCGTTTTGCTGATGGAAGTCTCTCACCCCTGGAGCAAGCTCAAGAAGCCTCATGCGAGAGCTTTGTGTGCACACAGCAGGGCTCAGACTGTGACATCTGGGATGGGCAGCCCATCTGCAAGTGCAAGGACCGGTGCGAGAAGGAGCCCAACTTCACCTGCGCCTCGGATGGCCTCACCTACTATAACAAGTGCTACATGGACGCCGAGGCCTGCATCCGGGGAATCAGCCTCACGATGGTGCCGTGCAAGTACATTTTCACCTGGCCCAACACTAGCCCCGTGCCCCAGGAGACCACAGCTCGACCCACCCCAGGGGCTGGCCCTGAAGTGCCCATTCCCCCCGCCCTCTACAACAACCCCTTCCACCAGTCTGTCTACATGGGTGGCACAGTCAGCTTCCACTGCGATGTCAGCGGGCGGCCTCGGCCTGACATCACATGGGAGAAGCAGAGCGACCACGAGGAGAACTTCATCATGAGGCCAGATCAGATGTACGGGAACGTGGTGATCACCAACATCGGGCAGCTGGTCATCTACAATGCCCAGTACGAGGACTCTGGCATCTACACCTGCACTGCAAGGAACTCTGCTGGGCTTCTCCGGGCCGACTTCCCTCTCTCTGTCATCAAACGGGAGTCCAGCAGCGGGGAGCCGCGGCTGGGCAGCACCCAGCCCTTCCCCAACACCGAGTGCCTCAAGGAGCCCGACAAACGGGACTGCGAAGCCCATGAGGTGCGCTGGCATTTTGATGCCAAGAAAGGCTCCTGCCTCACCTTCCGCTACGGTGGCTGCGGGGCCAACCGGAACCACTTTGAGACCTACGAGGAGTGCCGCTCAGCCTGCGTGAGCAACGCCGTCCACACCTGCCTCCTGCCCATGGTGCAAGGCCCCTGTAAGAACTGGGAGGCCCGCTGGGCCTATAACCATCTCATGAAGCAGTGCCACTCCTTTGTCTACGGTGGTTGCGAAGGCAACAACAACAACTTTGACAGCAAGGAGACCTGTGAGGATGTCTGCCCCTTCCCTAAGAACCTGCAGTGCAAGACTTGCCGCCTGAAGAACAAGATGGTGCTGAGTTTGTGCCGTAGTGACTTTGCCATTGTAGGACGGCTCATGGAGATTATCGAGGACCAGGACTCTGGCATCGCCCGCTTTGCCCTCGAAGACGTCCTCAAGGACGAGAAGATGGGCCTCAAGTTCTTCAACATCAAGTACCTGGAAGTGACCTTGACTGACATGGACTGGAACTGCCCTTGCCCCAACATGACCACAGATGATGGCCCACTCATCATCATGGGCGAGGTGCACGATGGTATGGCCATGCTGGACCCCAGCAGCTATGTCCGAGCAGCCAACGACAAACGCGTGAAAAAAATCTACGAGTTGATTGAGAAGAAAACCTGTGATCTCCTGAACAGGTTCCAGGACTAGGGGAGGGCAGGGGGCAGCACGGACACATAGACACGAGGGCAGGTGTCACCCCAGGCAGCCTCTCTGGCCAGCCACATGCAGCGCCATAGACTGACCTCAAGAGGGGGGAGCAGTCTGGCAGATCCCACAGACCAGTGTTTTATTTAGTAATTATTATCATTTTGTAATTCCCTCTCCTGTGCTGAGCTCTGCTCCAGCCCGTCTCCCTTGTAATTTATCTGTCTGCGCGTCCTCCCTGTGTATCCTTCCAGCCCAGACACTATCAATAAAAGACTGGGTTAGGTTGTAGAGGGGTGGGAGGTCTTCCAGCCCCCCCAACCTCCCACAGCACCAAAGCCTCCAAGCCCAGCGTAATACAATCCAGGCTCTCCTGGAGCAAGCTTTCCACCTCCCTTCAATGCTGTAACAGGCTATGCAATGCACTGGGTGCGGCAATTTAGGGCAAGGGTGCTGAAGGGCCCCCCAAGCCTCAGTGCGGGGAAAAGGGGAGATGGAGGGAGATGCCCTTCTGGTAGCTGGCTCCAGCTGGAAGGGGGCAGCTTGCAGCAGCCAGGCCTGGGGAAGGTGGCTGGTCTGTAGCTAGACCTCAAGCCAGAGTCTGGCAAACTTCCGTAGTGTTAGAAAGGGGGTGGGATTCCCTACGCCTCTGGTAAAGCACTTTCCCAGACACACATGGCTCGTGGCAAGGGAAACAGGTTTCTCTTGCACCAGGCTGTGCTCTGTCCCCTAGGCTGGGCTGCCCATGTTAAGAGGCCTCAGTGGCAGCAGTGGTGGCTTTTATGGCCCATAAAAGGGCACCTCCCTTGCCAAGGGGATGCAAAAGAGAACCTATAGCTGGGGATGGAAGCAGGGAATGGCACAGGCTGGAGTGAACAAACCTGTCTTTCTCCAGAAAATGATAGGGCAGGGGGAGTCCTATTCCCCTTCTTTTCACCCCCCCAACCCCCCCCCCCCCCCAGTCTGGGACCATGGCTGGGGGGAGGGAACTCTGAGACAGGGAGGGAGAGGCGGCCTCAAGTCCATCAGTCGGCCATCAGCCCCATACACTCCTAAAGCCGTACCTTGTCCACAAGCTGTTTGGTTGAACCCTTCACCCCTGCCAGAGCCAGTTTCCTCTGCTCTGCAGGGAGGAACAGGAGATGGACCCTCAGAATATCAGCCAGGTCCAGCCTGGTCCCACGGTGACTGTGGTACTGGCCCTTTGATGCCTTCTTGACAGTTCAAACCACCCACACCCTGTTCTTCTGGTGCCAGGCTGGGGCTTCCCTGGCAGCCAGGAGCTGGACAGTAGCAGCAAAGATGGAGATGCAGGAATGGCCTTGCCGGGAGGGTGGCACAGAGACATGAAAGCTCCCACTCAGAGACTGTGGGACGATATAGCCGCAGCGAAGCAGAAGGCAGAGGGTCAGCAGGTTACTGCTTGCGGAAAATTAGACACTTGTTGTTCGCAGGCATGTCCACCTGGAAGCACAAAGCTCAGGGTCAGGCTGTAGGGGACCACACAAAGAGAAATACTGTCCCCCCACCCCACAGAGCCCAGGGGCACTTACCATCCTCTCCAGACACATCCCATTGGCTTCAGCCAGCTGCTGCAACAGATCTGTGTCCCGAAGGCCCCAACCCGGATTCCTGCCAAGAAGAGAGCCATGTGTCAGACAGACAGACATGACATCTTGCCAGGAAGCAGCCCTCACCCCCAGGCTCTCTCTGAAGCAGCCCTCTCACCCAGGGGACCGGATGCTCCCCAGATGTTGTGAAGCTCCCCCCAGCCTCCGGTTTAGGCCTGTTCTTGGAAGAACATGCTTGGTTGCTCTCTGAGGCTGAGCATCAAGGGCAGGGGGCAGGGTGCTCCCCGTCCCCACGGCTGTGCACAGTGGTCAGCATGGGCAAGATGGGCCAGGCGATGCCCTCTGCAGGCCCCAGGGCAGACCATTTGGGCCCACAACTCCCCATGAAGGGCCTTGCTCCCCTCTCCTACCTCTGCCTCAGACTGCAGTCGAAGTCCACGTTGCTCTGAGGGCTGATCCGCCCACCAATGGCGTATGGCTGAGGAGACACAAAGCTGGAGCGGTGGGTTGAAGCAAAAGCTCCCTGCCACCTCCTCCAACCCCCCCCCCCCGCAAACTGCAGCCCACCCTCCGCGCACCAGACAAGGGGGTGAGGGAGAGCCCCAGCCTCACAGCCCCAACCACCAGGGCGCTGGCACCGTGCCCTGGGGTTCCTTTCCCCTCCCCACACACAGAGGCCAAGCAGGATGGGACAAGGCCTGAGACGGTACAGGATACCAGACCCCCAAAACATCACCCCCCCCCCACCAAAGACGAAGCTGACCTAGCCCTCAGCAGAGCATTTGGGGGAGACAGGATCGAGGCTCCCGAGCAGGCAGGATCAGCTCTTTGGGCCATCCCTTTTAGGCGGGGTGCCTCAGGTGGGTGAACGGCCAAACCAGTCCCATCCAGGGATCACCGCATGCCCCCAAAGGTCTATTTCCTGCCCTCCCACCCCCAGCACTCCCTACCCCAGCACAAGCAGGGCCCAGTGCTGCCCTCCCTCCTCTGCCACAGGAGCAGAAGCAGTGCCAGGTCCCGATGCCCTCAGTGCCAGCTCCTTCTCCCAGCAGGGTGCTCCCAGCGACGGGCGCCGAGCGCTAAGAAGAGGGCTCCGCTGAGCGGTGCCAAGCCACCAGCAGGACTGGCACTTACTCCATAGGTGAACAGCACACCTCCAGGCTTCAGCAACACCCCCGCTCCCTTGAACAGGCCCTGGGGAAAGAGAGAGGCATGTGCCAGGTCGGACAGCCAGAGACATCCCACCAGGGCCCCCTCTCCTCAGCCCTGGGTAATGCAGACCAGGGGACAGGGACTTCTCAAGAAATTGAGTGGAGGATGAAAGCGGATTCATCTCTCCAATGGAGCCTGAGAATATCAGCCAAATCCAGCCTGGTCCCAAGGTAACTATGGCACCGGGGTGTCTCCATCCCCACCCCGCCTCCCTCCCCCAATTCTCAGATCTGGGCTGTAATTCCTCTCTGCCCAAATGGAGGCACAGCTGGTAGGGAACCAGCCTGAGGGCTCACCATCCACCATGGCCCATGGATTTGCACAGGTTTGAGGTAAGGCCTGGGACAGGGAGCCAAGACCACAGACAGGTCACACCAGCCTTCCTGCCTCGGTTTCCCTTGTCAGCCCAGCCAGGATCCTGGGACTGATGTACCCTAATGAGGACAGAGACTCTTTGGACATGGTGGAATCTGATTTTGAGCTGAGTTCCCAACCCAGAACACTGCAGTCATCACCCTGAGCCCTCCTAAACATGCAGCCCAGGCACAGGGAAGTACCAGAGCCCCTCCAGCCAGGCTGGCCTGAAACCCCCTCTGGGAGAGCCTCCAAACTCCAAGGAGCAGCTGGGCACAAGCCACAGGCTTGGTGGCACGGCAGCTGGGGCCAGCAAGGCAGCAAGACGTTGGGCAGCCCCGGGGCTCCGCTTACCTGTGTGCACCGCAGCTCTGAGACGTGCATCATGTTGATGTTGATGACGAGGTCCAGGGTGCCGGGCTGGGTGCCACCCCATGTCTCCCAGCTCTGCGAGGCATCCAGATGGATGGGTGGTAGCATGTTGTGCACCTGCATGGCTTCTCTGAAGGCAGCGATGCTGCGGGCAGAACCCAAGCCTAAGCCCAAAGTTGGGCACTGCCTGCCCTGCCAAGTCCCTGCCATGCTGGTAACTGCACAGTGACACCCCAACGCAGGGAAACCCGAAACCCGCCTGCCAGCAGCTTGTCCCAGGTGGCACCTCGGATGTCTAATAACAGGGCTGAGCTCGCAACACAGCTGCTTGCAGTGGCATTAGCTTGGGTCTCTGCATAATGTATTTCATATAACCATGAGGAAACTCGTATCTTTGAGATCTTTGCCTTCCAGCAGACCAAACAGCTCAGGGGTTACTGAGGGGGAGATTGACTGGGCAGTCAAACAAGCCTTGCTTTCAAATTCAAAAGCAGAGAGCTGTATTGGAAAACATGGAGTTTCCCACCCTGCCTCAGTTTGGAGCAGCACCTGGCACACTCTGGCCATTTGTGCAGCACCAAGCACAACAGGGCTTCCAAACACAGGGGCTGTGAGGGCTGACCTTCCAAAGCCTCAGGGAGAAGTTCCTTTTCCAACATTTATGAAGAATACATTGCTCTAGAAATCCCAGAGAAAAGCAGCTCTAAAAACAGCACCCTGAACGCCCCATTCAGAGCGGAAGGAGCCCTTTTCACCCTTCTTGTGAGAGTGGAAGGCTGCTCTCCCCGGCACTATCAGCAGTTCTGATGCAGAACAGAACCACCTTCCATCTCCCCTCCCACATCCTGGCACAGCAGAGACATGTTTCTGCCATGAACAGAAACAACTCAGCACTTGGCTTACAGCAGGTGAGTGTTACTTGTCTTCAAGGACATGCAATACACAGCCAGGGCAAAAAGCTTCTGCTAGAAGCCCAAATGACAGCCCACCCCCGAGACTGCTCCCAGGTCATGAGACTGCCTCCCTCCACCTCCACATCCTCCAGCCCTATCCCCAGAAGGGCTTAGGGCCAGCAACACACACCCTTGGTCCTGGCTCTGAAAGTCAATCCTAAACACAGAGACATGGCCAGAGATGGGTCCTCAGCTTGCTATGTTCAGCCAGCTTTACTCCATAGGGAGTTGGTGAGAGACCCCTTTGAAAGGGAAAAGTCCTGAACACTGCTACTGGGGATGGGATTTAAGCTCTCCTATGAGGGCAGCTGAAGCCTTGGTCTGCAGCTGGACTGGCTGTGGTAGGTGTGGTACATACGAGAAGAGTCACACTCGCAACCAAAGAAAGTTGTCCCATATGGTGCCAAGACAGAGATGCGCTGGATGTTCAGACACTGAACAGAAAAAAGCAGCACCAGGGATCTTCCAGATTCAAGGATCTGCCTGCAGTTGCATGGGGGCATATTGAGCCCAATCCCTCTACTGAGCAAGAGTGTCAGCCCAGAGACTGTCCATACCAGGGGAGGGTTTGGGCAGGCCAAAGCACCTTCTGGGGTTTCACATCAAAATGAGGGAATGTGAGTGAAAAGAATATGATAAAAATGAATAAATATGATAAAAATGAAAAGAATATGATTGTCCTGCTCCATTCTGCCCTGGCTGAGACACTGATATTCAGTGAACTGAGAGACCTCAAGACCTAAAAATCCCAATTCATCACTGCACTTCAAGGAGGCGGCTGGAGCACGGGGGCAAAGCTGGGTCTGAGGGATGTTTAGCTGTGCTCCCTTCCCAGCTAGCTGCCTGTGTTTCCGCCAAGCACCCACAGACCCAGGCTGCAGGGCAGTCGGTCTGTACGTTTCCACACCCACTTCTGCCTGCAAATCCCATAAACCAGCTCCCCACTTGCAGCCCGGCCACCTCAGCCTGAACGAGGCAGTAACACACCATAAAACGAGAGACGGAGGCTGTGCCGAGCCTTTCTTTGTGTCCTGCTGGGAACATGGACGCAGCACGCGCGCACCCCGTCTCTCTAGACATTCCAGCACAGGCTGGGAATTGCCAAATCCCACCGCGGTGTCTAGATACCGGGGGGACGCACAGCGGAGGAAGTGCTGGGAGGCGCTCGGTGGCAGGCACGGTGGAGAGATCTCCCGCAGCAACCGCCCAAGTCGGGGAAGGGGCAACTTGTAACTCTGCTCGTGACAGGTCCTGCATTTCAATTGGGCACTTGGGGGATCTGGGCAAGCATTTCAAACAGCCCTAAGATGCTTTGAGACAGACAGTCTCCAGGCTTGGCTGTCACAGGGCAGGCTTTGAAGCTGACACCTGTCCTTGGCACAGACATGAGGCCGGTCCTGGCTGAGGGCTTCCGAGCAGATCTGCCAAGAGGTCCCCACAGGAAGTATTTGCAAAGACAGTTTCTTTCCTGGCGTGTGAGAAAGCTCTCCTGCAGAGAAAGAAACCAACCAATGGCAACAGTGTGATTTACCATTGGCTCTTCGGTTCCCAAACTGGCCAAAAAGGGAAGCAGGGAGCAGAGAACCACAGCCTCCCTAAGCCACTGCTCCCAGGTCTGAACCTGTGTCACAGCCCAAGAGATTACTTTTTACAGGGAACTTTCTGCTTGGTGACATTTCCTGTTGGCATCTCCAGGAGAGGCGATTCTACTTGGGAAGGAGGCAGGCAGGCTGCAGACCCCCCTGGACACGCATTTATTTCTGCAGCTGCACGCCAAGCTACTGCAAACGGGGTTCATTTTTCATTTGGGAATTCTCCTCCCCTTAAGAGCCTGTGTTTATTTTTGTGTCATCAATGGAAACTTATCCCTTTCAGCCCAGCACTGCAATTCCGGGAATGGGCATTTGCTCACAACTGCACATTACCCATTAGGTCCTGCAACCTCTCTGCGGTGGTATTACAACCCTTCTAACTCATGCAGTTAACAGGTGAGGGCATCCTACATTTTGCAGTTCAGGTTCGGACACCCTGCAGCCGACGTTATCTCAGAACTGCCAGGAGCGAATCGCTCACCACCAAGTTGAGCAACCACCTGCAAGCTGAGTATCAGGGCTTTTCGGGGGGGAAGCAACTAGGTGGGAAGCCCAGGTAGTTCAGCTGTCCCATAACCTCAGCAGAGCCAGCCCCTCTGGAAAGAGGGCAGGTGAATGCAGGTAGGACGAGCTGCAAACACGTATTTTGTACTCCCGAAATGACACCACACACAAGCCTGGACAGCCCGAATTAGGGACACAGCGGAGGCCCGCTGCGGCTGACCTGCGCACGGCAGCACCGCTGCTCCCCACCCGCGTTCTGCAGCCAGCAGGGCAGACCCGGACGAAGAGACGCCGCCACGCAGCGGCAAGAGCAGGCACGAAGCGGCCTCCGCGCCCCCGCAAAGAGGGAGCCGCCTGCCTCCAGCCGCGGGGCTCGCACGAGGCGCAGGGCTGGAGGCGAGCCCGGCCCCGGCCCGGCCCGGCGCCGCTTACCTCTGCAGGGCGCGCGGGTCCACGTCGGAGGGCTGCCAGAGGGCGCGCGGCAGGGCGCGGGCGCAGTGCGCGGCGTGGAGGCCCGAGCCGGCGGCCACCTCCAGCACCCGCACGGGGCCCGGCCCCGCGTACTCGCGCAGCACCGCCAGAATGGGATCCTTGTTGCGCTCCGCCGCCGCCGCCCGCAGCATGGCCCGCCGCGCCGTCCCCTCTCCTCCCCGCCACGCCACGCCACGCCGGGGGCTGCAGTCCTGCCCGCCCGGCGGCCGCGGCACCGCCGAGCCGGCGACTACAGTCCCGGCATACACCGGGGGACGGTGCCCCCCCCCCCCCCGTCGTCGTCTCGTAGGCCCCGCCTCGGGAGGGGGCGGCGTGTCCGTGCCGCCGCACCGCGTGGCCGTGGGGCCCCGCAGCTCCCGCGAGAAGCGGCGACGCCTGCTGTGCCCCGCTGCCCGGCAACGGCGGCCGCCCCTGCCCAGAAGGGGAGGGGGGGGGGGCAACGACTGAAATTAAAAGAGGAGAAAAAAGGACGCTGCGCCGCCCGGGAATCGAACCCGGGTCGCAAGAATGGGAATCTTGCATGATACCACTACACCAGCGGCGCGGTTGTTAGGTGTTTCCTAGCGCAGTATAGGAGGGTGGTGACCTGCATCCTGCCTGCTGCTGCCTGGCGTCGGGCATCGGGCAGGCTGTATTGTGGGGAGACCGCGGGACCGGCCCAGCTCCTCACACAGGGCACGTGGCCAGGGCACGAGTGCCCGAGAAGGCGGCAGCGCCTGCCCCATCCTCCCTTCGCCCTGTGATGCTGTGGGCACCTGGTGGCCGAACCACCCGCGGTTGTCCGGGTGCAGGGAGGCCGGATCCCCAGTTGTCCAGGTGCAGGGGAGGACAGATCCCCCAGTCTCATCGTGCTGGGGCTGGTGTGCTCATGACACGACTGGACCTGGGACTGATGGAGCAACTTCAGGCCTTAGGCTGACCCGGTCCTGCAAGGCCAAGCTGGGCAGCGTCCCAAAGCCATCACCCCTCCAGGCAGGGCTAGCGTGGAGCACCTTCAGGGCACCTTCACCCAGCACGGCCAGGGGGAAAGGTACAGCCCCAAGTGTCAATTGTGTTTCAGGGGCTGGTGGCCACACACTGCAGGTGGAGATGTGAAGAGAGAGGCAAACCCTGCTCCTCCCCCAGTGCTGGCAGGAGAGGCTCAAAAGCTGTTTCTGCAGTGCAGGGTGCAAGAAACAGGGAGCTAAGCAGGGAGAGCAGAGGGTGGAGGGGAGAGGAGTCCTGCAGCTGGGTGCTGCTTGCTGAGTGGGGCAGCTGGGGGCAGCTGCCTGCGGGGAGCAGCTTGGCAAGGGCAGGACTTGGTGCAGGTGGCACTGCAACAGCGGCCAGCCTGCCCGCATGCTCGGCACTCTGAATCGCGGGATTGTGTTTGCTGGGAGCAGAAAGTTGAGCCCCACCAGCCCTGTGGCCTGCCACACAGCAACTCGTCTGCAACGCGCAGGGCAGGTCTGGCCCCTGAAGGATTTCCCACCGCGCTATAACATGATCAGGTTAACTTTCTCTTTGACATGCCTTGACAAAATTGCTAGAATATAATCTGACCCTGGCTTTGGAAAACTGGCAAAAGGATTGGGAAGCCCCAGCAAGTCGCCAAACCAGCAAGGTGGGGGTAATTCCTCAGCAAACACCACTCAGCTCCGGCGAGACACAGCTAATCCCCTGTGGATGCTCCCTGCACACACGCGGTGGTTCTGCAGTGTGACCCTTGGAACCCCTTTTGCAAGGACTCCTAATAACGATGGGTGTTTGTTGCATTCCAGTTCCAAGCCCAAGATTCTGGGTTTTTTTAGTGCTTTTGTACAGTAAAGCCTGGGAAGGCCCCACACTGGGAGCGGTCTGATGTGCACACAGATGCCCTATAACACCTGCATTCATTTCAGATGGGGAAACCAAGGCACAAACCCACCAAGACCAGACAAGCAGTTGGCAGCAGCATGAGAGCTCAGGGTCCCTTGGCCCACAGGGTCACAATCATATTTAAGCACAATAACATATGCCACGCAAGGGCTTGATCCTGTCGGGGCTGGGGTCAATCGCGTGGGGGCTGATGGCTGCTCGCTGCGCCCCTGCAAGCAGAGCCAAGTCAAGGGTGCCTAGCACACCACAGGATTGGGCATTGCTCCCCACGCAACAACCTCTGTCCGCTTTGGAGGATGCCCTTCCGGAGGGAGCTCTGGAGTGGGACTGGGCCCAGGGGCACGGACAGGGCGATGGGGTCCTGGCCACGCTGCTTGTGCCTTGGCCCTGCGAGAGGGAAGCCACAAGCACAGGGCAGCAAGCCTTCGACTGGAAAACCCTCCCAGTTCGGCAAGGCTGCACCTTCACAGCAGTCTGGCTGGTGAAGCGGAAATTCCCAAGGTCACCCCGAGGCCGGGCAATTCCTGACCAAAGGGCAGTGACTAAGCAGCTTCTCAACACTGGGACCTTGCCGAGTGGAAGCCAAATCGTGCCCGGGCCTGAGAAATGCCAGCTGCCACAGGATGATTTGGGCTCCATGACTCCAGGGATGGTGGAGCTGAAGAGATGAGTCCCAGCAGTCTTCCCCAGCGGTTAGAGCCACAGCCCCAGGCAGACGAGGCACAGGTCTGCCACAGATTCTGTTTGGTCTTGGACAAATCACTTGACCTTTCTGTGTCTTCGTCCCTTCTCCACCACCAGGAAAGGAAAAGATGAATGTTGAACTTGTCTTCTAAAAACGGGTGGGGAGTGGAGAAGTGCCCTTTCACTCTGTGGTGCTTTTCTTCACATTTTCTGTGCTGGAGCATATTGTTCTGGCCCCAGCTGAAGCCAGGGCTGCATCTGCCCAAGGCCAGCAGCTCTCACACACCGAAAGGGCTGTCACAGGAGGCAGCAAAGTCCTGCTTGGACTGTTTTAGTCCACATGGCAGTGGGTAGTGCCCTGTGTTCATGGGGCCATCTCCAGGTGCTGCCATGGCCCTCTCCATACCTGTGCTGGGAGAAGGTCCCTGTGGAGGGGCAGAAGCAGGAGATGGCCCCTCTAGCAGAAATGGGGAGCAGCCTTGAACCCCACAGTGGCTGGGCTCAATCAGCCCAAATCCTTCTGGTCCTTCCTCTGACCACAGCCAGGCTCGCAAAAAAATTCCCAGGTGGAAAACTTACAGGCTAACCCTCCCAAGGAGCACATTTTCCTTCCAACCTCCCTTTCACTTCTGCTTTTTCTGAAGCTCAAAAGCCTAAAAATCAACAGCCTTTACACATGTTTTATTATGACCCACAAAGGGGTAGCTTTCCAGCCCTGGAACAAAGCTTGAGCACACCTCTCCAGCATCCCCCCAAAACCTGCCTCGCTACACCGCCTGACTTCTCTCCTAAAGCCTGTCACCCTACCGAGCCTCCTGCTGCCTTCACCCCGGCCGCATGCCAAGGCGAACGCCCCTGGGGCCGTGCCGAGGGCTGAGCCCCAGTGGTGGCTGGCCTGGGGAGCCAGGCTACTGGCTGATGGGATCTCCTGGGGTCTCAGCTTTGGCCCTTGGGGGGAAGACATCCAGGCAGGAGAGCAAGCCCTTGGATCTCAGGGGACTCCGAAGGGATCCACAAGTTGAGAGGGTAAGAGCTGCTCTTTCTCTCCTTGCCAAGGTTGGGCTGGGAGGTCAGGGTCAGTGCCCTCCTTGCTAAGCTTGCCAAGGGCTTAGGAAGCCCTCCTGTGTCTCTCCAGCAGCCCTCGACCTTGCCCTGTGTTCACGTGTGGGTGGTTTTTTTCTCCCTGCGCTGATCACTCCGCAGGGTGTTCCTGCAGAAGATGCAGCAACATTGCCGGGAGCGTTGGGGAGGAGCTGCCTGGGCTTCATCTCTGCCACTGGGATTGAGCTCGTGGGCTGAATCTCCAACACTGGGACTAACCCCCCCGCAGCAGGTTTCCATCAGGAGACCTCAGCACACCTTCCCGGGTCCAAAGATCACCGCCAGCGGCTGCACGGAGGCAGTGGCCCCCGAGGAAAGCAATCAGTCCGTCTTCGTGCTTTGCCTGTCTCTGAGCCGTGGTGCTCGGACCCTGCTCTTCATAAACTCTTCTCAAAGCCCGCAGAGAGGTGCCTCAGCTCCGGACCCCCCCGCTGAATTACACCAGGGAAGCAACAAGCAAAACCTGCCTGTAGTTTCGGCTGATGCAGAACAACCCCGTGCTGGTGCTGCTGTCACACATACCCGCAGCCACAGTGACACATTTAAGCGGCTGAGAGGGCGGCAGGTTTTTTAACCCTGGTTTTGCAGGATGAGCTGCGCACGAAGCGGTGCTCTTCGGAGCACGGACCTCTTTGGCAGCAGTCCCGGGAGCGTCTCGGCTCACTGCCGAACCAGACGCTGGCTTTGGGGGAAAGCAGACATATAGGGCTGGGTATGAAACGCTCCCCTCGCTGAAAGCCATGGGAGCTGCGTGGGTGTAGGGGAGCGGGGCTCCCCGCGTTCGGTGCACCGAAATCCTGGGGGCGCAGGGGGAGCCAGGCACGCGGGCGCTGCCCAGCCGCCGGGGAGCCGCGTGCTCTCGCTGCAGCGTGTCCCCTACACATCCCCTGTGGGTGTCCTAACGTGACCCACGTGTGATTCGTATGCGTCCTGCCTGTCTCCTACACATCCCATACATGCCTCCTACATGTTGTGTCCCATATGTATCCCCTACATCCCATGCACATCTCCCACATGTTCCATGGGTGTCTCCTGCCTGTCCCATGCATGACTCCTCTATCCCACATTTCCTGCATGTCCCAGGTGTGCCTCTGTCCTCTCCGGCATCCCACACATCTTCTGTGTCTCCTACATGTTCCTTGTGTGCTCCAAGTCCCTGGTGAGTCCTCTGTGCCCCATGTGTCTCCCATACCCCATCCCTTAAACATCCATATGTGCTGGTGTCCTGTGTCTCCCCTGGCGCTGTGTCCCCTACACGTCCATGTGTGTCTGTGTCCTGTCTCCCATGTCCCTGTCTCCTACACATCCATGTGTGCATGTGTCCTGTTTCCCTGTGTGCTCTACACATCCATGTGTGCCTATGTCCTGTGTCTCTTGTGTCCTATGTGTTCTACATGTCCATATGTGCCTGTGTCCTGTCTCCCGTGTCCCCTACCTGTCCCTGTGTCCAGAGTCTCCGGTGTCCCTGTGTCTCCTACACATCCATGCCTGCTGTGTCGTGTCTCCTGCGCCCTTGTGTCCCCACACGTCCACGTGTGCCTGCGTTCTGTCTCTCCCACATGTCCCACGTGTGACCCTTGCGTCTTCCACACGCCCCATACGTGTCCCCTGTGTCCCTTGTGCCCCACGCATGCCCCAGACGTGTCCCGCACGTGACTCTCACGTCTCCCTTGCGGCCTCCCGCCGGCCCCCCGCGCGCCCTCGCCCCCCGCGTGGCCGGGCCCCCGCGGCCTCTGGCCCTTTAAGGCCGGGGGGCGTGTCGCGCGCACGCGGCGCGTGCGGGCCCGGCCCGTTAAAGGGGCCCGGCGGCGGCGCGCGGCGGCCGCACTCGCCTGGCAGCGGGGCGGCAGCGGCTCCGCGGGGTCCCGGCGCCGCCGCCGCAGTTGCCCGGGCGGGCGGGCGGGGAGGGGGCTGCCCGCGGCGCATGATGTACACCATCACCCGGGGCCCCAGCAAGCTGGCCACGCAGCGGCGCACAGGTACCGGGGCGCGCGACGGGTCCCGGGGCGCCGCTGGGCGCGGTGCCCCGGGGCGGCGCGGCTCACGCGTGCCCGCTCGTCCCGCAGGTCCCACGCAGCAGCAGGTGGAGAGCAAGCTGGGCGAGCTGCGCGGCCGGCACCAGCCCAGCGCCTGGCCCCTCTCGAGGTGAGCGCGGCGGGGGCGCCGCCGGTCACCTTGCCGCCCCCGGCGCCCACGCGCGGCGCGGCCGGGGGGCGCGGGGCCCGGCGCGGCGGGGGAAGCGGCGCGGCCCGGGGCCGCGCGGGCGGCGGGAGGCGGGGTGACCTTGGGGAAAGGTTACCGGGGCTGTCCTTGCCGCATGGCTCCCGGGAGGAGGGGCGGGAGGCGGCGAGCGCCCGGGCGGCGCGGCCGGGCCCGGGGAGCCCCGCGGCGGGGCGAGGGGGAGGCGGGGCCCGCGGGGCGAGCGCCGCCGGGCCGGGCCCTGCGCGGGCACTGGGGCACCGGCCCCCGGCAGGCCCGGCCCGGCCCGGCCGCGTGACTGCCCCCCCTGCACTGTCCCGCGGGGCTGAGGTGGCCCTGGGGGGGCTGAGGTGAGGCCCCCCCCTGCACTGTCCCGGGGGGCTGAGGTGGCCCTTGGGGGGGGCTGAGGTGGGGCCCCCCCTGCACTGTCCCGGGGGGCTGAGGTGGCCCTGGGGGGGCTGAGGTGAGGCCCCCCCCTGCACTGTCCCGGGGGGCTGAGGTGGCCCTGGGGGGGCTGAGGTGAGGCCCCCCCCTGCACTGTCCCGGGGGGCTGAGGTGGCCCTGGGGGGGGCTGAGGTGAGGCCCCCCCCTGCACTGTCCTGGGGGGCTGAGGTGGCCCTGGGGGGGGGCTGAGGTGGGGCCCCCCCGCACTGTCCCATGGGGCTGAGGTGGCCCTGGGGGGGCTGAGGTGAGGCCCCCCCCCTGCACTGTCCTGGGGGGCTGAGGTGGCCCTGGGGGGGGCTGAGGTGGGGCCCCCCCGCACTGTCCCATGGGGCTGAGGTGGGCCCCGCTGTATCCTTCCTGGTGGCTGCGGTGGCCCTGGGGGGGGCTGAGGTGGGTCCCTGCGCTGTCCTGGGGGGCTGAGGCGGGCCCCTGAAGTGGGCCTGCTGTCCCTCTCCACCTCCTGGGGCCCAGAGGCAGATTGCTGGGTCCCTGAGGTGGGTCTGCCATGGCCGTGGCACCCAGGGGCCCCATGGGGACAGCCTCACAGGACGGGTCGAGCCCCTGGCGCTTGTGCCCAGGGCAGGGAGCACCGCTGTTGGGGTCCCCTGGTTGGTACCCGCTCAGTGACCACCCCCACGTACGGGTGAAGGAGCCCTGGCCGCAACTAGCGTGTGGACTTGGGTGGGAGTAAAGGTAGCGGCTCTGCCGGTGTTACTGCTGTGATGGGAGCTCCCTGCCCCATCCCTTTCCGAACCCATGCTCAGGAGTACCGCAGGGAAAAGCTGCAGGCTGCCTGGCTGGAAAGCTCAGCAGCAAGCTGTTGCAACCTTAATTTCTTACGTCCTTTGCTAACTGACCTGCTGGAAGACTCTGTTACTTAGTTTATTGCACGATCAGGTTACCCAAGCAATTGGAGTTGTGTATTCCTTTTATGATCGCTCTGCTGTTGACTAATATTAATTTACCTGCAGAAATCGATTAGGATTGGTATAAAGGTTCTTTAGAAACTACTGCGATGGTGTCACTAAGGCAAGGTATCTAGTGGTGTGGTAGGTGTGAGACTGTTTTGACTTTAAGCTGTCAGTTAGTACTTACTTGCTATGCCCTGAGCTCCATTCAATAAATTAGAAAGTGCAAAAATTGCAACCTAATCTGTTCCTCTGTTTGCCTGTTTTATAGGGGGGAAGGCATTACACCTTCATGCTAAAACATAGCAACATCGATCTTGGATTACTTGCTGCAGCCCAATGTTGTTTGCTTGTGAGGCTTGCTGGGTTTTCATGGCCTGAGTCACTGCTCTGTGTAAAGGCAGATTTAGTGGTACCTCTCCCCTCAGTTATACCCCTTGGCCCAATTTCTCCTCCTGTTCACAATCCCACAGCATCGCTGTGGCAACTACCTGCATAACACAGGAATGCAAGTAAGGTGTTGGGTTGATTGAAGTTGCATGCAGGTCCTGTACAATCATGGGAGAACAAGTTTTGCGACCAGAGGAATTGGTGAAGCCCAGGTTACTGTGGATTTGCATTGGCGGTTTGTCCTGCAAGGATTATCTGGTGTTCTGCAGGCTCCGATCATGTTCCTGTCCGTGGGGATATAATTTGCATGGCCCTCTCTCTCCTACCAAGCTCCCCTTTTCCACAGAACCTGTGAGAACTCGGCCCTGGTGCCAAATGTGGCTAAAGTTGTGCAACTGATCCAAAAGTTCAGGGGGAGGGAGTTGGACTGATTGCACAAACCTTGCTTCCCTAAACAAGGCCAAACACCCCACTCCTGGAACATGCTTGCACGGGGCTGTGATGCTGCTGCTGATTTCTCCCTACCCCCTGCTTTAATGCGTCTATAACCCCTTTGGGAGTGGTGGCTGCTGCCCCACCAGCAGCTTTGGCTATGTAGTTTATTCCTGTCCTAAACCTAAGCAGTGGGGTGATTTGTAAATAATCCTTTGGGTTTCTCCCAGCTCGTTCTGCTTCAGGCATTCAAGATGTGCTGCGGGTTTATACGACCTCCTCTGAAGCACCCGTGCTCTTGTGGCAGACAGCCTTTGCCTGCCTGCAGGACAGTGCTCCATGATAACAATGTCTTTGATCAGCTTTGCAGGATCTTTATCAGTGATTTATTGCGGCCCTCCATGGGGATCGGTGAAACTACTTTAGGGCATGTTCACCCAGCTTCAGGGCTTTTTGTAAAGGTGACTCCTTTGTATTTTGGTACAACTGACTACCTTTCTCCCGAGCTGTTTAGCAGGCAGCAGGATTCCTTCCCTGTGCGAGGCTGCCCCTTGCCATTGCAAGGCTTCTGACTTGTGCTGCTCTGTGCTTGTGCATTTCAATTTCTGCCATTCCATAATGACGAAGGTTTGACTTCTCACTGTTTAGAAGTCTCTGTGCCTACTTCCCCACCCCCCCTTCCCATTCTTGCTGGAGATCCCTTAGAAAGACATGTCCAAGCAAGGGCTTTCCAATGTGGCTGCTGCCTATGCATGGATCGTGATTCACTTAAACATCATGATGGCCCATGATAAATTTTGAAGGTGAATGCTTATCTTA
Source organism: Apteryx mantelli (assembly GCF_036417845.1). NCBI lineage: Eukaryota > Metazoa > Chordata > Aves > Apterygiformes > Apterygidae > Apteryx > Apteryx mantelli. The sequence continues at coordinate 2,207,137 of NC_089993.1, read as the reverse complement.
TTTCCATAATAACATACATGTCCATAATGACAGATCAGGCAGTTATCCATTCTGTTGGGGAAGTCATATGGGAGGAGAGAAAACTAACAACTTTCTCCCTGTTTCCTCTGTCTTCAAGAAACGAATAAAAAGCCTCATTTCCATCCTCTCCTCTTGCCTATCATCCTTCACGAATTAACTGGTAGGGCTGGTAAAACATTTACTGGCCTTAAGGCAAGTTGTTTATTTACCATCCTGGCTGTAACACCGCCTGTGGCAGGGAGTCATATTTCTCCAGTGTTTTGTGGCCCCCCCCAGGCAGTGGCCCACACTGGCTACCTGGGGTGACCTGCACTGTGTCAGCATGCTGCAGCCTTGTTGTGGCTGGAGAGCTTGCTCCAGCCATAAGCCCGTGGCTTTGAGACTCATTCAAACAGGTTGATGAGTGAGTGCCTGAGAGGAGAGGTGCTTGATGGGACTTCTGCTCATGGTCCCAGCTGCTCTGCAAACTCCGATCTTTCTGTGCTCTCGGAGCCTGTTAGACTTTGTCCTGTGAGAAATATGACTGTCCTAGATGTGTGCTGTCCCAAAGCTGGGTGGAAAAGCTGAAGTGCTAGGGTTTTACACAGAGCAGAGCACCCTGCTAAATCTTACTCAAAGTCTTTCATTTTGATGTGCCCGGTTTTGGTACCTGTGTTTCCAGATTGGGGCTGGTTGAAGTGCCTTAGTCTCGGGAGGGGATCCTAGTTCCTAGGAAGCAGGTTTCCCCAGCTTGGTTCCAGTTACCACAGTGCTTCACCCCGGTTCCAGGAGTGCCTCGGGGCCACGCTGTCCAGCCATGGCCCAGCCTGGGTGTGTTGGGCACCCTCTGAAAAATGGCCACAAGGAATAGGGCTGCTCCAGCAAATGCTGACGTCGCATGGGCTCAGAGGTTCTGTAACATTTCCCTTTGCCCAATTCAAAACAACATCCCACTTCCATTTTCATGACGCTTCAGCAGTTATTCTCTAGCAACAGATTTTTTTTTTTCTTTTAGCAACTGTTTGTGTAGGGGGCAGAGAAAAGATAGATGAGCAGCCTCAGCTTTAGGCTAGCAGCTCCCCTTACTTGCACCATGCCCTGCTCCCCCATATAAACCCTCCATCTGTGCTCTTCTCCACTCTGCATGAAAACACCTTTCCCATAGGGCTGAATCCTTTTTTGTCCTGCTCCCGTAGGTGGGAGCCCTAGGGACAGAGTGGCCCTGGGCCCAGTGCTGTTGAGCAGCTCTCCTCTCAGCAGCAGGGGACAGGGCTGAGCCAGGCTGGCTGGGTAAGAATGTGTCCCTGCACCCTCAAGAAACATCTCTAGTGAAGTGTAGCCCTTCATTGCTGTCCGTCTCATTGGTTTCACTTGTTCCAGGGACTGCAGTAGAACGCTGTATTGTCTAGTAGTTAGACTTAGGGCTGTGCATGTGACTGTGCATTAGTTATTTAATACCATGTGCCTTGGTTTCTCCAAGTGAACAACGAAGGTACACCCCCCAAGCGTGCTCACTCACAGTTTGAGCTCTTGTGATAAGATGCTTTGCAGAACTAGGGTCTTAAACTAGTCGAAGGAATGGCCAGCAGCTCCTGGGTTCATTGGTGTCTGCTGTAGCAGTATCGCATATGTAGCGTTGCATTCTCCCTGACTGTAAGCAAGTGTTTAACAGATTGGGGTGTGTGAGTGTGAGGAAATGCAGAGTTCAGCTGTCTGCACAGAGGAATGGACTAACAGTGTGAATGTGCCTCAACACACTTGTCTAGACTACTTTTTTCCATGCCCTCAGCCTACAAATATGCTGTCATCCTGCATCAACCCTTTCACCTTTATCAGAGTGCTGAAACCTAAAAACTGAGTCTCCCAGCTCAGTTTAGTGCCTGACTTGCCTCACGCAGGGCCTACCTGCTCCTGGGCACTGCCATGAGCCTTGGAGCTCTTCTGAGTCCCACTGTGTGTGTCTCTCTATCCCTCCCTTGAGCAGCAGGGCCAGCAGTTCACTGCGTGTGCCCTGAGCATGGTGCTGAAGCACAGACTGGAGCAGGCCCCTTCTGCTGCTTTTCCCCTGGGGAGATGGTCTTCAGTCTCTAATAAAACTCTTCACCTCTGGAGATGTGGGAAGGAATACAACTGGTGCTTTCCATGAACACAACAGCAAAGGCTGTTTCCTCTACAGGGAGCAAGCTGTTTGGTTGCAGCATTCTGCTGGAACCAGGCTTGCTGCTTTGAGGATTTACCCAGGAAGTCCCTGTTATAGCAGAACTGCAGGATTACTGTTGCCTTGCTCCAGGACATGCTTAGTTGAGAAGAGCTGAGCATTGCCTTCTTGCCAGGTCCTCCTCTATTGAGGGGGGGAGAGGGACTGGAGGGAGGTTCAATCCATTTCTGGATGTTTCTGACTTGAAAGTGCTGGCAAAGGGGACCTGGGGTAGATTCTGTACCTTCATGCTGCTCATGCAGCATGGGAGAGCAGAAGGTAGCAATCGGGAAGGGTACAGTGCCAAGCCAATAAGGGAGTTTAAGAGAAAACTCACACCTATAATTGGCAGTTAACAAGGCAGCCAAGAGGTCAGTGGACAAAGTGGACATGGAGTGTGGCCAGACTAGGTTTGCATCCGCTTACCTTAGTAAGTACTTGAATGCCGTCTACAAGTCTGCAGCTGTGCATGCTTCTGCTGCAGTAGGGGAGGCTGAGGTTTGTCATCTCACCTCTTGCCCAGGCAGAGCTGTCTGTTGGCTGACAACTGCCATGCTTCCTGGTTTCCCCTTCCCACTGAGTCCCAGCGTCCTGCCTCGGGCAGTGTGTGAGCACCCCACGCAGGCAGGTCTCAGTGCTAGGTGCTAGTGTGCATGCAGGACAAGCTGTCCTGCTGCAAACCCAGAAGACAGCGAATCTCTTGGAGCCCGTGGCTAAGCACAGAAAAAGGCAAGAGCAGCAGCTGGGATAGAATATGAGCCAGGTCGCACACAGGCTGTTTGAACACTTCATCTAGCAGGATGAGATTTTGAGAAACTGATGCACAGACACATCCCAAACTTTCCAAGTAGAAGGTGGCTTAGCAGCCACACACCGAACATCCTTGTGTGAGCAGGGCTCTAGGCAGACAGTGAGTTGGTAATTGTCTATCTGAACTTACAGATAAGCACAAGATGCATAATGGAGTCATGAGTTCAGTCCATCTTGCCAGGCCCTGACCAGATCAGGTTCATATGAGGTTGCAGGCAGCTGTTCTCCAGAGGGAAAGTAAAGCATCAGGCGATGACATGATGTGGCCAAGGCTGTGCAGCAAATTACTTAGCAAACCAAGGCATCTAGACAGCTTATTTTCTTGCTCCAAATATGCTCATCTGGAGCTTGGTGGGAAAAGCCACTCTTTTCTCTCTTATTTCTCTCCTTTCTTGTCTGTTTGCCTCAACAGTCCAGCCCAGAAACTCGTGTTCAACAGAGTGAATGGCAAAAGGCCACAGGTGCTGCCACAACATGTTTCGGCCCCTGAGGAGTGCTACACTTTGGCTCACGAGGAGAATGTCCGGTTTGTCTATGAAGGTGAGAGCGTCTGCATGCAGGGCCGTCAGCGCAGACACCCACTTGCAGTTGTGTTCCAGGTGGGGGGCTGGATAGCACAGGGTCCCTCCCAGGTGAGTGCTGCATTGCGGCTCCCTTCCCTCGCTGCTGGCTGCTGTGCCTGCAGCCAGCATCGCCTCCGCACTGCCTTGCCCAGGCTCTGCCTTGCATCAGGGATCTCAGCGGCTGGGCGATGGCAGAGTCAGGGAACCCCAGCCTGTGCTCTTAGTCTCCCTTGCGCCAGCCCCAGGGAGGACTGAGGCTACTGCTCCTCTCCCATGCGCAGCACAGCCCCAGGGCTGGGAAATTCCCTTACCCCAAACCAACCAGTGCCTCTTCCAGAAGAGAAGAGCTAGCAGAGTTAAGTGGGGGGCAGAACAAGCTGGCAGGATCTCCCAGCCCTGCTCCATGCTTGGATGGGAAGGGAGAGCCCAGGGCCAGCCTGGTGTTCTGCGCATGATCTGAAATGAGGTGGTTTGAGCTACTGGACTCTGCCTGCCCCAGGGGCTCGCTCCTCTCATCTGCCGCACATTCTCCCTCTCCCAGCCTGGCAGCAGGTAGAGCAGCAGCTAGACGACAGCCAGAGAGGGGAGAACGTGTGCGGCCCTGTGCAATACGTAGAGAAAACCCCGAACCCCGGACTGAAAAGTAAGTGAAAAGCAGTCCCAGTGTGTGGTCTCTAGGGTGCTTCAGGCCTGCAGGCTTAACAGTGGAATGAGTTGGTATGGTCTCAGCCCAGGCCACAGACAAAGCTGCTGAGCAGGGTTGTATTCTAGTATGGGAAGGAGGAATGATAGGAGCATTCACATGGGACTAAGCACGTGGAGGTGTCATGGTTGAGATGGAGGCCTTAGCTGAACTGGGTTGGGTGGAGGTGGATGTGGTAGGACAGTGTTTGGGGCCAGACCTGCATGAGGAGCCTACTGCTGGAATAGCTGGAGGGTGGGGTATGTCCATCCTTGTGGTGTCCTTCCAGTGCTGAGGCAGCTTGGGGAGTGCTGAGGTGGGAGCAGTTGGCACCTAGCACCATGGTGTAGATGTCCCACCATTCCTTCTCAAGGGAGCCCAAACAAGCAGGACATCTGATTTATGGCTGATTTACAGCACTTCTGGAAAAGATGTCCTCTCCAGTGGCCAAGGTGGGCTCAACATCGTGCTGGAGAGGAGCCCTCTGCACCAGCTCCTGCCATGCTGGGTCCTGCTGTTGGGGACCTGTCTCTCCTGTTCCCTGGGTTAAACAGGACCAAGCCAGAGTGCAGTAGGGATGGGTGGGTAATGTGCTTCTCCAAAGGCAGCTGGAACAAGGTCTCCAGGCAGCCAAAGGTTGCTCTGAGCTGGAATGAATGCACCCTGGAGAGCAGCCTCAGGGCTCCCTCAGCATCCATGAAGAGAAGGTCCCCATAAGGTATGACCCAGCCTTGCTGTTTGGGGGACAGGGCACAAGGACCAGGAAACCTCGGGGTGTCACTTTCCCAGGGAATAAGGAATGTGGCTCTGATGGGACCACCCTTTGCTGTACTACCTTCTCCAGCTGCTCTGCTATGCTCTTTTCTTTCTCTCCTTCCTCTCTCTTTCAGACTTTGTTCCCATCGACCTGGAGGAGTGGTGGGCACAGCAGTTTCTGGCCAAAATTGAAAACTGCTCATAAAAGGGAAAAAAAAAAACTCATAAAAGCTAAAAGTATCTGGTCAGAAACCAGAATCGGCGAGATTTAGAAACACCTTTTAAAAAAAAACAAAAAACAAAACAAGTGACCCACTCTCCCAGCCCACCGAGGACAGCGGGAACGGACCACAGCCATGCCCGGCCGAGTGCCCCCTACTCCCTGCCTGCCTGTGCCCAGCATGGGGGCAGAGGAGCTGTGTGTGGCCGCAGCCGGGATTCCTTAAGTGCCAGTTTTCAGACAGTTGCAGCTCCTGCAGCCTCTAGATCCCACGGACACTGCAGTGCCGTGCTGGGTGGACAAAGGGAGGAGTGCAACCCTTCCCACCCTCACGCCATAACCGCAGGATGAGACGGGAGGTTCTCTGTAGCCAGGACTGTGAGACAATAAAGCACTGAAACTGCCAGTGGAGAGGCGCTTGCTGGCCTGGGAGGATTTGTTTGCGAGAAGGGGCTGTCACAGCAGGGGCCTGGCTGAGCTGGAGGGCTTCTGCTGACATTGGAGGGTGCTGGGTTGTGGGAGAGGAGGGGTACGTGTGTGTGTGTGTGTGTGTGTGTGTGTGTGTGTGTGTGCACACACCACACCCCCTCATGACAGCTTTGTTGGTAGCCCACTACCCAAGTGGCAAGCTCTTCAGCTTACTCCCTGCTTGGGTTGTATGGCCCAGCTCTTGGGAAGAAGGCATTAGAGCATCTCCAGGTCTTCTGGCATGGCTCACCTTGGTGCTGCATCCTTCTCTCGGGCGGGTGCGCTGCCTCATGTCTCATCGTCCCTGGCCCAGCCAATGGCTATTGCTGCCCCAGGGTGTGTGTTTGGAGGGGGGTGGGGTGGGGGGGGACACTAGTACCTGCAGGGCCTGTCTGCTCTGATGGCATGTGAGAAACTGGGCCGCCTCTTCCCTCCACCTCCCATGGCAGCACCAGCCAGGGAAAACAAACTGGCTGGAGAAGAGGTGGACAAGCTCACAGCTTTGGGCAAGGGTTTGGCCATGGTGGCTTCAGCAGGCAAGGTGCTGTGTGATGCACTTTGTGTTTTCTGTGACAAGCTAGCCCCAAGGACCAGCCCGCTTGGAAGCTACTGAAAACAGTGGCTTTGCCAGCTGTACCAGGGCAGGGGGTGCTGGAGGAATGAGGGGTGTGGAAGTGGCTTATGTTCTGTCCTGGTACCTGGTAAAAAACTCCAGGTGAGTTGTGGGCTGGGAGAGAGGGGTGGGTGGGTGGGTGGAGGGACTAAATCTGGCTCTGGCTCCTTAAGATCCCTGGGCATTAGATCCCTAGAGTGCTGTAAGCTCTGAGCTGTGCCTGCCCCTCCCCATGTCCCACACCTTCCTCTAGGATCTTCCTTACCCTTCCGGGAGAGCCCTAAACGGCCCAGGCAGATGCACGAGCAAGGGACTGGAAACCAGAGGGGGACAGAGCAGGAGGGGCAAGCGGTTGCAAGCTGCATTTTCTGCACAAACCTTGCGGTGAGGAAATGCCGGCACATTTGTAGGATGCTCACCTCGTGGGCAGCCTCCCTGACAAGGCATGCCCTATGCTTGCCTAGGCTGCGTCTGGGGCAGGGGGCGCCCAGGAGGCTGAGCACCCTGAGCCTGGCAGGGGCAGGACTAACATGGCTGGCCACAGGCTCTGGCCCTCCACGCAAACACTTCAGCTGCACAAGGGGCTCGTGATGCCAAGTCTGAGCTTGGCCGGAGGAACAGGGCCAGGCGCGTGCAGTGGCAGGGACAGCTCCTTGGCAGGCAGGGGGTGGTGGGAACGGGCCTCGGTGATGCTCTGCAGCAGGTACATGGGTGCCAGGCTCAGCTCTGCACCACTGTCACCCACCCTATGCCTCAGAGGCCCTCAAGGTTGTTATGGTAAAAGCCATTCAAGGGCTCTGCCTCCCTCTTGGCTGCCAACGTGCAGAGCCCCAGCCCAGTGAGCACATTGCCTCTGCTCCATCCCCTTCCCACAGCAGGGGCTCAGGGCGGAGAAGGGAGCTTATTCTTCCATGCAGTGAAAGGGATGTGCATCCTCAATTCCAGCCCCCCCCCCCCCCCCCCCCCAGCCAAGTTCTGCTCCCAGCCCCACCAATGACCACAGAGGCATCCAGCACACAAAATGGTCCCCAGCCCCCCTTGCTTTTCCAGACTGGACTCAGGCCACTCAGTTCCTTCCACATCAGATTTTGGTGGCATGCCCTCCCCCCCCCCTCCACCCACGCAGGCCCCAGTGACGAAGAAGCAAGCAGACTGGCCTGGCACACACCTAAGCAGGGCAAAACCCATTAGAGTAAGGAAGCCTAGTGGGATGGGGCTAGAGCTGCTCTTTGAGCGCAAAGGAGGCCAGGAAACACCAAGTGGAAAAATCTGGTTTATTTCTATGATGGCATAAATATCCCCACTGTAGCCATCTGCACCATGCCAGGGGAGACCAGGCATGCCAGTCCACCCCAGGGCTCATGGTGCCTTTCCTGCCACGCACAACCACCAGCTGCCACATCTCACCACGCAAGAGCATTTCCAAAAGCAGCCACGCCACCCCTCCAACACAAAACCCAACCAAAATCTTACAGGGGCAGAGCAGTGGAGCATGATGGAAACCAGCACCCAGGGTGTTAGGGGCTGCAGTTGGACCTGTGGGAAGAGGCAATAGCTCTGCTGCTGACTGAAGCTGATTGATAGCCCTGGAGTACCTTGTGCTGCAGAGATGGTGGCTGCACTGTGCCACGAGAGCAAGTAGTTGGCCTTTCCCTAACACTGCCCACCAGCTGTCATTAGCACAGGCTAGTAACTTGGCCAGGAAGCCTCATGAAGAGATCTGCTACCAGTTGCCCCAAACACCACATGAACTGTGGGATGCAGTGCTAGACAGAGTTTGTCATCTCAAGCAGCAGCACCCATCTTGCAGACAGAGGGTCCAAGCCAGGAATTGCCTCTGAGCTCATACTCAGGCACAGGCAGCATGTGAGCTCTCTTGCCTCTTCTAAAACGTGGTCTTAACTCTTGCCTCAAACTTTTCCTGGGCCTGGTACAACTTGGAAATGTTGCTATAACAGAAAATACGAGTAGCACCATGCACAGCCTGTGGCTGCTTCCTCTGCAAGAGGACAGGGTTATTACAGCTCTGTGTAAACAAGGTCTGAAGAGAAAAGCTGCTTCTATAGTTTGTTTAGGCCAGAACAATTGAAACCTTGCCCCAGAGTGGTGGCTTCAGCAGTGAGGGTGAGTTATGAGCAGACAACCTGAAGAGCTGCAGGTGAAGACCCAGGCCCTAGAGCCTGGGTGGTGAAGCTGCTCTCCATGGCAGGATCCCAGCCTAGCAGTCAGTGGGAGCCTGAAGATGGATTTCATCCTTGCTGTTACTCCTTTAAGATCCTTTCTGCTTCAGCTTCCACTTCAACTGCAGAGATTACACTCTCTAACTGCAATCAGCCATAGGACCCAAGATTGTGGCCAGAGCTAGCCTCTTACCTAGGGATCACCAGTACCCCAACAGGGCCTCTGCCTGAGAGGCATGATGCTTTCCTGTACTCCAGCTCAAGCTCTGCTGTACTTCCTGCTGCTACTGTGCCCAGTGCAATGCTAACTTGTGGCACCATCACGTGATAGAGCCTACTTCTAGTAAGTCTACTTTGCAATACCTTTCCTCCCCCCCTCCATGCCATTCTTCTCCCTACACACACTACTGATTTCATGCCATTGCCCGTTTGAGGCAAGGCACCAGAAGGCTCTGCCAAGTCTTGCCTTATCTCTCTGTGCAAATAAATGTTACTGGAAGTCCTGGAACTCTCTCGGTGGATCCAGGCACCCATTGAACAGAAAGCACAAACCTTGCTTTGAGCGCCATCTTCCACGGCAGCAGCTCCAGCAGGGGCTGCCCTGTGGGTGGGAAGGTGGCCACACACACCCTGCGAAGCACAAGCACCTGGGGCCGGTCCCTTGCACCTGCCCACGCAGCACTGACAGCTGCTGTTGCAGCCCCTGCACTCTGCCTGGGGAGGGAAACCAACTGCAGTCACACAGCCAGGGCAGTCTGTGAAGGCGAGAGGCAAAAGGGCACTCTGGCAGACAGGCAAGGTGGCATTAGAGTACGTTGGTCACTCCTTCCTGATGCCGGTATTCTCCCACTGAGGCCCCCCTGCCTAAACGGACATCCCTATCTGTCTGCAACAGAGCATGGGGTCATTGGAAAGAAGTCTTGCAGCCCAGGAAGCCCCTTGGCAACTTGCCGAGGAGCCCTGTTCCCATCCATAGTTCTGTGTAGTGCAAAGGGGGAGCTGGTTCTGCTTTGTGCAGAGATGATCCCAACAAGAACATCCTCAGTATCAGCCCATATGAGAGGATCAGAGATGTTCCAGGGATTCGATTCACCAACTGGCTGCTTACTAATAAAAACACGTTTAGTTAAGATCAAGGGAAATTCTTAGTAACATGATGCACGACCATTTTAAACATCAGCATTAGGGGAAGGGAAAAATGGAACAGGAAAGAATGATTCAGTTACAGGAACAAAACAAAAAGCCCAACCCAAAATATAACCCAACCCCTGACAATGCAATCACTAGAAGGGAATCAGCACCCCTCCCCATAATATTAATTGATTTAGTATGTGCAATTGTGTGTATTACTATAGTGCAAATAGCTCTGCATTGATCACGGAGCAGTCAGCCGGAAGGGGACTGCCCACAAGTGAAACAGGGACTAGTTAGAGACAGACAAGAACCAACACATATATAAAACAAACAAATAAAAAGCAACCCAACCACTGGGAAATGCCAAAAATAAATCCCAACTGCTCTTGCTGCCTCTGGCTCTGCATGGACAGGGCCTGGGCAGACCGACTGCCTAATACCCTTGGCACTGCATTCAGGTCTCATGCCCTGGGTGGGAGCAGACTCCCTGACAGCAGGGCAAAGCCATGGCAGCAAATTCAGTTGTTCCCTGTTGCGGGGAGCAGCTGGATGTGGGGGTGAAGAGAGGGACATGGGGAAGATGGGCATACTCTGCCTGGAGCTCTCTTGGGCATAGGGGAAGAGAGCAGACAAGAAAACGTATGCAGCCAGAGCATCACTGGTCCTTCAAACCCTTTCATGCAGGTCTGGAGTTCTCCAACTGGAACAGTTGTGTAACGCAATCCAGGGCTGTGCGGGTGTCTAAACCTTTTAATGGATGCAACATCAAGCCAAACAGTCCTCAGACACCCCGCTAAACCTCCAAACCATCACTGCCTTCAAACTGAGCTCTACGACCATGGTCTTATTCCTCATGTGCTCTATCAAAAGGCCAAACTCCGGGCATTTATGCATTGAACATCCTCCCTGCAAACCCAGTGCCAGCGACTGGCACTGCGCAGCATGCCTTCCCTTGGACAGCATGGGCTGTTGTCAGCCTCTACAGACAAGTATGCCTCCATCCATGGGCACGTTTTAACTCCCTCAGCTGGGCCCCCGCCAGCAGGAGGAACAGGAGCTCTTAGATTTCCCTTTTGACATGGCATCAGGAGTCTGGGTTGGCAGCACACATCAGGTTCAGCACTGCTGATGGAGACAATTCAGCACAGGCTGCTCATTCTAACTGTGCCTTGCAGATGCCTTTATGCAATGTGCACAGGGAGCCTGGTCTCCCCCTCCGTGCTGACACCGTCCAGCACCCATGTCACAGGCAGGGAAAATGAAAGTGTAGGGTGGGGAAATGGGGCACATCCCTTCTGGACAGCAGGGTTTGTACCATGCCAGAGGGGAAGGAACAGCTTTTCCCAGCAGAGCAAAGCTAACCTTCCCCAGCCAGCACCCTGCACACCCACATGTGCTGTGTACATCCCAGGGGGAAAAGGGAGGAGAAAGCCTGGTGCGACCCCTGAAGGACACACCTGAACTTTGGGTGTCACAGCCAGCAAAAGATGAATGCCCTGATGACTAGCGAGTTTAGAGTACCTTCTGGCCCTTCAAAGACATTCCCCAGGCAGCAGTGACTAACAGCCTCTGTGCAGAACAGCCTGTCTTGTCCTCTCCCCACATGGTGGCTGACAGCTGCAGGCCTGGAGCAAGTCTCAGCAGAGTTGAGCGAGAGCCAAGCAGGCAGGAGGGCACATCTTTTCTATGAGGTTAAAGGGAGACAGAGCCTTCTCCCGCCTTCTGCTGCTAAAGGAATGGACGGAAGATTTGCTGTAGGGGGAAAACCATGGCTGTTCCTTTGTGCCCCCTCCATCTAGACTGGAAGTGCTTCTAAGAGGGCAAACCTCAATGCATCCTAATTAACCCAGTGAACGTTTTAGATCTAAGCTATTTAACAGCATCCTGTTAAATCACAAGCAAACCACCTAACAGAATATAATTTGACATGCGTGTGAAGACCATAAAGCAGCATCCTGATGCACGTGAGTTTTTTCGCAGGTTGGGATGATGGGTATGTGAGAAACACGCGTGGCGTCAGGGCAGCAGCCTGCCTTCCAACCATCCGCACCAGCAAGAGGAACCTGACAGTACCCCAGTCCTATTCTGCTGACAGGCATGCCAAGATTTGAGGATGGAGCAGAATCCACAATGCCCTTCTCCATCCATCTATTCTTTCTCGCTGCTTTTTGGACATTTTTTGCTGTAGATGGGAATGAATGTTTAAGAGTGAAAGTGTCACAGGCACACACACACACACATATACACACACACATACACACACACGCGTGCGCTGCAGCGGGCACGCAACAGACACACTATTTGTGATTCCCATAGCCCAACAGCAGAAGGTATGATTCCATCCTCTCCCTCCCCCGGTGAAATTTTTCTTACATTTATACATTATTTAAGACACACGCTGATATATAAATTACTGTCTCTATATATACTATGTATAGGCAGCAGGGTCAGTCCATGAAGAAGGGCACCAGTGGGTTCATTTCCCTCGGTCCTCTGTGTAGTGCTGGAAGCGAGTGAAACTCATGAAGACTTGCTCCAGGGATATCTGGCTAACTGAATAGTCTTCTAAGTGATACTTCTCTTTGGCTTTCTCCAATGCCCCAAAGACCTGTAAGGGATGGCACAGCAGCTCTGGTTATTGCAAGATACTCGCTTCAACATAAGGAGAACTGCAACAGGTTGAGACTGAAAAAGCTAAGGAAGCTCAAACACCAGCCTTTGCCAAATGATGGCCCATAGCAGCAAGATGCCTCAGAGTGGGAATTCAAATCTCAAACTGGTTTACTCAATTTATGGTGAGATTCACAAGCTGCACAGGCAACACTGTTCCCCTGTAAGGCCTACTGGGCTGTTGCCCAGGATGGGACAACACAGATGCCAGTGTGAGGTGCCCAAGGTACCTAGAACCAGGATGCAAGCCACTTCCTCGGGGCAAAGGGCAGCAGCAGGAAGCAGAGAGGCTCAAACTCCAGATGTCCTGGTTGGTGTCAAGAGACCTGCTGCCTGTGCTAGCTCATGGGAACAAGTGATATGTTGCTGGCATGGAGATGAGGGGTGGGAAGGATAGGACTACCAAACACACCCCTTCCACCACCCTTCTGCTGCAGAGCTTTCAGGAAATATTTTGAGAAGAACAAACAAACACAAAAAGCAATGCTTGTTCCCAATGGAGATTTTGCTTTCTCTGTGGAGGGCAGCTGTCAAAAGGCAGGCAGCTCTGAGAGGCTGGAGATAGCAGTGGTCCTGGTTCAGCATGCACAGCGCTCCCAAACTGCTCTCTCACTAATCACACATGCAAGTGATCTGTTTGAGCCAGAAGGTGGAAGGTGGTCAGGGAGAAAACCACTTTTTAATGTTTCCTTTTTATAAATCACCTGGATTTCAGACAGACAGCAACTCTGGAGGAAAAGGAAGATGAGCTGAGCATGAAAGGGAAGCTTGGCTCAGCCCAGCACAAACAGCATATGAACAGGCAGGAAAACATCTGCCCCTCCAACAACACCTTCCTTCTGCAAATGGGAAGAGTGTGGGGTCGGACTGGCATGTGCTCCAGCATGCCCTTACCTGCGCCCAGCTGAGGTTCTTGTTGGTCAAGTGATAATGTACCATGCCCTGGTGCTCATGTTTCAAGACACTACCTGGGAGAGACAAGCAGAAAGAGGCTCCGTGTTAGGAAACTGGCTGAAGCCTATGAATGGCATCCTTCCCTCATGTGGAGGGCACCAGATCAGCAGCTCATGGTACCTGGGAAAGTCTTCTCCACAAAGGCCTTGAAGGCAAGCAGCTCGCCTTCCTCATCACTCCGCGTTTTGGCCAACAGGGTGTAGCCGCTGCCGAACTTGCTTTTCAGGTGCTGGGGGCTGCCCAGGCATTTGAACTGCCCATTCACCATGATGGCCAGTCGGGTGCACAGGGCCTCGCATTCTTCCATGCTACAAGACAGAAGAGGATTTGTTCAGCACAGCAGGAGCACTGAGATGTTCCAGGTCTACTCATATGTGGCTGGGAAACAGCAGAAGCTTCTGGGGATATGGTGGAGGTGGAATCTCTCCTTGTTGGGTTTTCTCCTGCCTCAAAGGAGGGAGATCTGGGTAAAGCCAGCTGCTGCTCAGCTGCATGCTATGCCCATCCACATCAGGCTCTACCAGCACAGCTCATCCCAGGCCCTGTAGGTGGGCCCCATCCCCTTGCCCTCAACACCCTCCTGTCTGCTCTCAATCTCCCAGGCCAAGACTTGGTGAGGAAATTGTCACCTGTGGGAGGTGAAGATGATGGATTTGCCACACTCTCGCGTCCGCGTCACTGCATCCCAGAGCAAACGCCGGGCCACAGGGTCCATGCCAGTAGAGGGCTCATCCAGGAAGATCACAGGGGGGCCACCGATGAGAGCAATGCCAGCACTCAACTTCCGCTTGTTACCACCACTATGGAAGGAAGCAGGAATGGGGAGAGAAACAGGCCTGAAGTGAGCACAGGGTAAGCCATGCAGGACAAAGGGTAGACAGGTCCTTAGACCAGACGCTATGGCTATGCATGATTACATGCAGTACCTACCAGACACACCCCATCTCTCTGAGGCTATGTAAGGGCACGTTTGGGATAATCCTCTCACCTGTAGGTCCTCACTAGCTTGTCTGCATGGGGCTCCAACAGCAGCCCTCTCAACATGTTCTCCACACAGCTGCCAATATAACGCTCAGGGATGCCCCGCAGCCGGGCGTACATGCTCAGAGTCTCGCGGCCCGTCATGTGGTCCAGAAGGGCATCAAACTGTGGGCAGTAGCCAATCCGCTGCTGAACCTTGAGACAAGAGGAATCCAAGGGGGATTAGCTCATAGGCAGGTTTCTGCAAGGAGATCTCCACACTAGGAGGATGGTGGGTACATGCAATCGCCTTAGCAGCCACAGAGTTTTTCCACATCTGTGCAAGGTTATACGCTCAAAGTAACAGGGACTGAACTACAGCTCTGAAACTGCACTCAAAATGAGAGGGATTTTTTCCAGTTGCTGGAGCAGCAAGTAGGGGCAGGGGATGGATACACGCAGTGCAGCTGGGGAAGGCAACTGGAAGGCAACTTATGGTCTCATGCACTTCTTGTGCTTTGCTACCCAAATTGATTCCTTGCTGTGAGGGGTCACTTCAGGTGGCCCAGGCTTTCAGGAGAAACAAAGCACTGGAGACCCTGTGCCACTTAGTAAGTGGAAGAAGAAAGCAGTCCTTCAGTAAGCTTGTCTGGGAGAGACTGGCGCTACTGAGCCCTTACCCTGCTGCCTGTACCTTTCCCATATCCTGGTTTCCTCTGGAGACAAGAGCCCGATAGAAGGTAGAGTCCCAAGGAAGGAAGTTAACAGGATCATACTTTCAGGCAGTTCTTCTCTCTGTTCTCAATGCCTGACATTGCATAGGACTGACACAGTTAGACATATCTAGGGATTGAACTACAAAACTGACCTATGCTTTGAAGTGTTCAGTTTGTGACTCATCTCTTGCTTTGCCAAAGGGAATGGGTGATTCGCAGCAAGGAGAGCTCTAGCAGGGGCCTAGAAATATTTTACCTGCCTATTTTAGAGAGATTGTCATCTGACAGTAAGATCTAACTCACATGCCCAATCACTAAGCTAAACCCTTTTGAAGAAGGGTTTGTCACCCTTCCAAGGTTTGACTTCCATTCATTTCTTATCTGCCATCCCAGTGGAGGGGAGATTGCTTCCAGATGACCAGATTAACAGGAGAGCTGGGTCAGACAAGAACACAACATCCCGGGAATATTACATCCACCACTAACAATTGCAACCATGCCCTCCTTAGAGGCACTGGCAAGGTGACACACACTGGACAGCACAGCAAAAAACAGGACTGCTTGTTACTTCACCCTCCATCCCTGCAGCCTTCAGTACCTTTTTGATGTTGGCCAGAATGCTGTGGCCATCCACATACGCATCGCCTGATGTGATGCTCTCATCTCCAGTCAGCATCTTGAAGGTGGTGGTTTTGCCCGCTCCATTGAAGCCAAGAAGGCCAAAGCATTCACCTTTGCTGACTGCCAAGGAGATCCTGTCCACTGCCAGCAGGGACTCCCGGCTGTCATAGACCTGGCGGAGAGCAAAGAACAAGCTGTGCCATCACAGGACATGCCAAACTCCCAGCACCACAGCAAGGCAAACTCTGTGAGGACCATGAGTCTGCTCAGAGCAGGTTGCCCAGGAAGATCCACGCTCTCTCCTCACCTTAGTGAGCTCTTTGATGACCAGGGGGCTGCTCAGTGACGACAGCAGCTCTGGTGGTGACTCCAAAACCTTTTTCCTCTCATCTGCTACATCCCGGTCTTCTGGCAGCACAGGCACCCTGTTCAGGAGTGTAACCTGAAATACAGAGAAAATGACTCTTTGCTACCTTGCTGCTGTGGGACAAACAGGTTCCTCCAGACTGACCTGGGGCAAGTCCTCCCAGCCCATGAAGGATACACTCCTTCAGTCAACTACCTCGAGGGATGTCCCACTCCACTTTCCACCCCACTTGTTCAAAGGACCTGCCCTTCTAAGCAACATGCTCAATGGGTGCTCTCCCAGGAAGAAGATTTAAGTCAAAAGGCACATAGTCTACGGGGTTTGGGAGCTGTAGTTGCTCCTAGCCAAGCGATACTTTCTGTGCGGAGTCCTGAACAGAGGGAGAAGAGGGAACTGGAGCCCTGACCACTGGATCTTAATGACTCCACGGACCTTAGGAATTTGGATAGGATCTGAACAAGTGACATGGGCCTGTCTTCGGTTCACAGTGACCCCTGGACCTGACATGAGGGTGCCTACTTCTCCCTGCCATATGCTTCAGCTCACCCATTTTCGCCGCCTGCAGATGCCACAGACCAAAGTTCTTATTCTCCAGAGAAGGTTTGTCTCAATGAGGAAAAGGAGGAAGAGGAAGGAGAAGCCCTGGATGGTCAAGGATGTCAGGTATCGTCCAATCCCAGGCGTCTCCCAGGAAAAGTAGTTCATCTGACAACTGATATCTGGAGCAGGGGTGGAATAAAATCAAATTTGGATCAATCCACACTCTGGGGAAGGGCAAATATGCTCCAGAGAGAACTGGGTGCCCATAGCTTTGCCAGTTTCATCTGCATCCCAGCCCACACTGCTCAAGCCCTGAGATCCCTGCACCCAGCTCCTTCCAGCCCCTCCCACAAGAGGATTCAGGCCCCGGAGGGGATCTGGCACTGTCAAAAGATGCCCAGTGGAGATACACAGAGGAGATCAATTCATTCTTTCAGGATTTGTGACCCAGATTACAACTGCTATTTCTTCACTGGTCTATGAAATTTTCCCAAGGCCACATTTCCCTCCAAATTGTTAGCAAGAAAAATGTTCCTTAACAGGATCCCTCCGTTAGCCTCAAATGCTGCTCAGTTTTTGCTTTAAAATGGTACCTGAAGCTACTGCCCAGGCTGGGCTGGAGGCTCCATGGTACTGGAGCATCCCATTTCCCAAGATGGGCATCTCGTGTCTGAGTCCTGGCTGGGGACACAGGCACTCACACATGAGAGATCAAGATGCTGTCGGGGATTTTAGCCCTCCCTCTACCCCAAAACCCAGTCCTGCTCCTCCAGCTGCTCCAGAGAAAAATACAAAGCAAAGCTCATCCACCCTTCCAGCGTGCACTAGTTCTTCTCAAGCACAGCACCACAGTTGCACAACCAAACCTGTAGCTGTTTTGGACTCAGGTCAGCCACTCCAAATTCCCCCAGCAATGCTTCTGCCACAGCTGCCCAGCCTCACCATTCACCCCACACAGACACCCCACAGCAAGGCTGTGGATGCAGTGGAATGGCCAGCATGGGCAGGCAAGGACAAACAAACTCACTGAATGCCTTGCAGATGAACATCGCTTCAACAGAGGAGGTGCAAAACTGAATGAACTCATAGTTCTGGTAGAAGTCACTGATGCATTGGCCCAAGCAATAATTGGGTAAGATGAGAAAGACTTCATCCAGGGTTCTGGAGAGGTCCACCAAGCCCAGTTCTGAAAAAGGAGCATATGAGGATCAACAGATCAGATTTAGCTGTTTTTAGAGAAAGATCTTGATACATCAACATTCAGAAGGAGAATCTGAGCAAATTCTGTCATGCTAAGTCGGTGAGGATGGGCTGTCATGGGGTTTTTTTGCCAGCTCTGGGTGTGGGGACAGCCCCAGGCTGGATCTTTTTGGTGAAGGGAGGATGCAGTGCTGGGCATGCATGGAGGAAAGAGGACTCACCTGGAATGCTCATGATGGTGACTGCAAGGAAGGTGGCCGTGCCCGAGAGGATGTTGAATATGGTGAGACGTGTGTAGGCTGTGGCTGCTACTGAGAAGAAGAAGCTGAGGAGGTACATGAGGGGGATAATGGCCCAGCCATAAAGGAGGAAGATCAGCATCACATCAACGAGGTGGCTGTCTTGAGTGAAGGCTTGCACATCAAAGGCCTGGAATATCACCTGGGGCACAGCAATGTGAGGAGAGCGCATGTTTGTTAGTCTTGACCGCAAATGATACCATCTTGCCTGAACAGCTTAGGCAGCAAGAAACATAATAGTAGCACTATGCCGGCCTGGAGATGCCATCACCAAGGGTTCCCACTGGCAACACCAGTAGCCTATACCTGTCTCCATGGGAAGCTCCTGCAGATTAGGATGCAAAAGGGCAAATCTGATCCCTGGGAATTTTCTCGCCAGGCTCCCACGTACTTGGGATGTTCTAGTGCTACTGCCCACCTCAAAATGTTCAGGCCTAGAGGCTGCAGACAATTGACCCTTACTGGTAGGGAAACTGGACAGCTCTGCCTACAGCCCAGCTCCCAGCAGGAACAAGGGGCAGCTTTCTTGCTGATCCTTTGTATTAACTGAGACAGTGCCAGAGCCAGGTGGTCTCATCCTTTTCCCTCCACCCACACAAATCCCTCCATCCGCAAACATCCCAGCTCTCCCAGAAGATCAGGCACTCCATATAGTAACACCCAGAGGCCAAGCTTGGTGCACTGAACAGCTCAAGCAGCTTGCGTAGGTTGACACAAGGAAAGGCAGAGGCAAAGGAAACGTGGAGAGCACTGAAGGAGTCAAAACTTCTCTTGGCTACATGACAGAGCTGGTCTGGGAGCCCCGCTATGCAGAGTGCCCAGTGACGGTCTGGGAGTCCCCAGCGATCTTCCATCAGCAACAGGGGTTTCATGGTGATGGCAGGGACCTTGTAGAGGGTATGACAGGAAGGTGTTACTGGTGACTTACCAGCATCAGAGCACAAGGAATGAGGAAGTTGATGATGTCCCAGAGCAGGGCAGAAAGCCAGAAGTTGACCACATAGACTCCACTGACGAACTGGACATGCTTGGCTTTGATGGCCCGCTCACTGACCAGTAGGAGTGCGAAGGTGCTGGCGAGCGAAGCCATGCCATAGAGCAAGTTGATGGCAATGGCGAACCCAGTCTGGCCTCTGAGGGGAGAGCAGTACGGCTGGTTAAAACAGGGAGAGCCCAACAGACCAACGCTGAGGCTACACGGGGACAACACACCTATGCCATGTTTCAGGAATAGGTGTTGACGCCAGCCCCATCTGGGTTCCCTCCAACTTGAGGCCCCAACCCTCTGGGCAGCTACAGACAGCACCCTGCCATCCTTCCTAGTCATGAATCTGTGTCAGAGGCTGAACATTGAGCAATGATGGGCACTGGCAGGTCCCAACAACCTCAGCAAGAGCTACCAGTACCCTACGTTCCCCTGGTACTTCTTCCTCGCAACACTGAGCCTGGGGCATTAACCCGACATTATACGATGCCGTACCACTGCCTGGGTGGTTCAGCACTGGGGAAATGTGAGGACAGGAAGAGGAGCCAGCACTGCATGAGGAGAGCAAGCAAGGTCAGAACAGCTCTGCCTCCATCATGCTCAGCTCTTGTGAAGACTACACTCACCCATCAAACCACCATGCACAAGAAATGCCCCAAAATAAAAGCATATCTCAGTAAGTCTCCCAAGTACAGCCCTCCTAGCACACTACAAATCTTCACCCTGTCTTTGCAAGGTCACACACATGACCCCTCTTGTACAGGTGAGATTCAGAGACCCTGGATGCAGGATCTCCTGAAATGTACAGCTGCACAGCTCCCTCTGATCCCAGGTGAAGAAATGGGCACTGAGCATCCATGGGGAAAAAAATCCCTAACCACAGGCTGTATCTAAAGGGAAATACTCAACCAGTGAGATACCTGCATTGGGTTAAGTGACTGCCAGGCTCAGGCAGGTCAGTCAGCTACACAGCCTTGCTCTCCTGACCTCTTAAGTGCAACCACAGCTACATTTAGGTCTGAGAAACTCCAGGCTGGCTTCTCCACTGACGTTAGTACAACCGAGCCAGTTTGTGCCAATGGAAGTTGTGAGCCCTAGCAGGAAAGAAGTGTTGTGCGATCAGACATACTCCATGAGCTGGTCCTTGGCCTTCTCAGTGATGTTGCGGGGCTGAGGGTAGTTGGTGACTGTGATGGATGCGTTGGGGCCTGCCAGCACCCTGAAGACAGCGTTGTCAGCCAGCATGAGGGCAGTGGCAGGGGAGTGGTATGCCTGGTTGTTGAACAGTGCGGTGACCACTGTGCGGTTTCCGACTCCCTCAAAAGAGGCAGCTGCAATGTAGTGTTCATTGAAGGCTCCCCCCTCCTCGGATGCTCTTGAGATGAGGTACTCCTCCAGGCCACCTGTCAAACACCACTCTGCTGTTACAAGCAGACTCTAGCAAATAAAGAGCTGACACCCAGGGCCAACTGCAGAAGGATTGTGAGCAGCCCCAGCTCTGGGTAGCTCACTCTAGCCCTAACGATGGCCACAAACACAGGGTTATAAAGAACATAGCCCTGCTTGGGGCGAGGAAGGGCAGGAGCCAATTGCAGGACACCCTGTACAGGAAGAGGATAGAACAGGTTATGTTGGATACACTGCAGCTGGGATCTAAGCCTCCCTGCAAGCATTCTCATACCCCCGGCCCTGGCAGGAAAAGCCCGTGGCTCTTGTACACACCCCCAGGCACCACCTGCTCCACGTGTGCTCCACGAACCCTCACCTAGCACCTCCAGTGGCGACTGGTGCTGGGCATCCAGCAGCTCCACATACTGCTCCGCTAACCTCTGCGACAGACCTGAGGTAGCTGAGACAGAGAAAGGCACAATAGTCTGGCCGTAGGGCTCCAGCATCAGCCTCAGCAGGGAGGAGTCCCTGGGTCCTGGGAAGGTCTTGGCAACGATGAGGGCAAAGGCAGTGAAAATCAGAGGCACAAGGAACTGTGCTGCCACCATCTTCCAGTTGCGCCAGCTGTACATGGCTCGCTTCATGAACATGGCGTAGAACTGCTGGCAGCAGAGGTAGAACTGGGACAGGAGAAGTCAGAGGTCAGGCTCAAGTCCTACTAGCTGCAGACAACCCCACCAGCCCCACGCCCAAGAAGTTTCTGGAGGGAATGAGCCCAAAGGCCAACTCCCTGACCCCTCTGTCCTCCCTGCGTTTAGCCCACAAGCTCACATGACAGCCTGCTTTCCAGAAAAGCCCCTAAAGGGATTAACAGGGTAGCACTTGACTTCAGAGCAGGAGGTCAGTAGTTCAAAACACACGGCTTTCCAAATGGACACTTACTTGGGGATCTAAAAGCAGCTTCAGACATGACCTCTACCTAAGTCCCCCTTCTCAGCATTTGAGGAACACAAATAGGATTATTGCAGCAAGGCTCTCTGTTACAGCAACTGGGCTGTGAAGTCCAGGAGCTCCCAGCCAAGCCCATGTAAGGACTTCTTTGCTTTTTAAACCCATGAACACCTTTCTTTGCTTCTTTGAGGCATGCCCTTGCAAAGCAGAGGGAAATTTATCACAGATGTGTCAGCCAGCTGGCCATGCAGGGCTGTCCCAGATGAGAAATGCAAGTTCAGCAAAATGAGGAAGATTTTTTTTCCTCATCTCCTCACTGAAAATCCCAAGTTATGTAACAACAGCAGGTGTAAAACACTTTAGACCACTTGTACATCTTCAAAAGGCAGCACCTCTTTAGAACTCAAGAATAACATGTAAGGGGATGGCAGTGACCAACCCCAGCAACCAATCCCAACTGACTCTAAAAATAATTTGCACTTAAGATGCAGATTCCACTTCTCCCTCAATAACCTACAAATAATATGCAGTGAGACTTGCACAGGGCAAACTCCATCTTGTAGCTCCCCTGCTGCGGAGATCCCTTTCAGATGTGCTCTTCCCTGTTCCCTGTGCACTGGTATCCCCCAGCACTCACCCCTGTGTTAAGTTTGATACTGGAGCAGTCCTCTGTAATGAGCGCCCCGCTGTCATCCGTCATATCTGTCATTCCACTCAGGCTGCTGGAGTCATCCATGGCCCAGTCATTGGAGCGTCTCTCATGCTGGTACTGGAGAGCAGGGAGCTGGATAGCCTGGATATCCATGCTGGAATCCACCAGCTTCCCAACCCTGCCACCAGAAGGGAAAGCAGATGGTGGACCGCAAACCTGGACAGGATCGAGCTGTTCTGAGCTAGAGAAGCCAAACCCCAGAGACAAAATCCGCACGTGCCTCAGAGAGCCCTAGAGCAACCTGTCTGTGTCAGGCTGACTCTTCCAACCTTCCTTCTCTACCTTAGCCAGCTTTTTCTTCCTAGTCTGGTCATTTAGAAACAAAATCAGCACTTTGGAAAGGCTTGTGGGAAAAAGGCACTGCCTGTATAAAGCTTCTTCCACAGATGCAGCTCTTTTTTTTTTTTTCTTCTCCCCCCTCCCCCCCCAATTGTTAAAGCTCAAGGGCTTTTTTTTTAGCAGGAAAAAGATAAAAAATGGCTTTGTGCAACTTCACACTGACATTTGGACTTTCTAACCCAGAGAGAGTCCCTGCTTGGGATGTGTCAGACATCACTGCTGCTGAAGTACACAGGGACTGCGTCAACGTTGTTAATTCATGTTAGAGGGTGAAAGCACACATGAATGGCAGGGAAAAAGGCCAGGAGGCACCTGTGCTGGTGGGGCTGCAAGGGGTATCTGTGACTCATACACCGAGGCAAGGCTCAGTGGTTTCCACAGCAGAGCCTAAAGAGCTCGTGGTGTCAAACACAGAGTCAGGACCCACCCCTGCCCTCAAGGCTGTTCTGATTTCAGGTCTGTTACCCTCTGGAAAGCTTTTGCAGGAGAGGACTAAGGCACTTGGGTCCATTTACAGCACATGTTACTGTGCTGCAGGGAGGCCCAGGTCCCACTCCAGAGTCAGCCCTAAAGGGACCTTGACCACAGCTCCCAGGAGAGCTGAACACACTGGGGGGCTCAAGGATTCAGACTGAGATGCTTTCCTGCCACATGCAAGCACTCCACTTCCTGTGAGTCGGGCTACAAACGAGTTTTCTGCTGCTGTTCAGCCCTTCCAGGGGGAGCTCAGCCTCCCTCCCTGTCCTCTGGCTTCTTACCTCAGAAAGACTTCCTCCATGGTGGTGACAGAGGCACCATAGCTGGCAATGCCCAGTTCTTCCTGCTTCTGCTCCAGTTCAGTGAAGAGAGCCTCAAACCTGCAAGGAGAGGTGAGGTGTTGGATGCTGCCACTTATCCCTTCTTCTGGCATCAAAGGCTAGCTCCATCGGGCAGAGCTCTTGTCTATTTTGGGGTGCCAGAAAGATGGTGTCCCCTGCATTTAATGGATGGCAGACGAAGCTCCAGAACAGAGTGCCCTGAATCCCCAGGCCTTGGATTTCAGCACGGCCAGGGATGGATAGAGGATGAGAGAGGGTACTTAGAGGTTAAGACACTCTAGGAAACAATCCTGCAGCTGGCCTGAATCCTGCAACCAGCTCCAGAGCTGCCTGCAGTGCTCAGAGCAATATTCTCCCCACAAAGCAGCTTTCAGGCTCCATCTTCTGGTACTCTTTCTTGCCACAGGGAGCCTCAGCTATTCATATTGCACCACTGTCCAGAGACCTGATGCTCTCAGCCTCCCAGGGCCCTGTGTGAAGGCTTTGGCCCAGATCCCAGTTGCACTGAAGGGCTTCCAAACATCTCTCTCACTGCCTTGTAAATCAGGCGCACACCTAGGTGTCAGTGGGACATCTCTGCTACCAGACTCTAGCACCTCTTCAACAGACTGCTAGCTCCTGCAGCCCTAGGTAGGATGTATATCTGCATGGAGGAGAACAGGAACACAGCTGGGCAGGCCAGTGAACAGGAAGGTAACGCTGCAGCTCTATGCCCCTGCCCCTCTGGAGCTGCGAAAGCCCTGATCTCTGCTTTGGTGGCAACACAGACCTTCCCTCCAAGGACTCCTTCCTCTGATGCTTGCAGCCCCTTCAAGGAAATGGGTTTTCCAATTGGCAGCTAAACGCTAAGAGGCTGAGCAAACACGACAGACTTTCAAGGGGTTGTCACTTGGCTCTTACTGTGTACTCCGACCATCAGATAATACCTCCAAGCCAGTCCTTCCTTTTTGGTGGAGGAAACAAAGGGCTTTGATTTTGGAGCCAAACTAACTTGCCTTGTTTGCTTACATGGTCTACCCTCCACACCATAACAGCTAGCAGCTATCAACGATCAGTGCTCCCACTTAGCTGCTACACAGGCACATGGTAAGCACGGAGACATCAGAGCAACATGCCAGCAGATAGAGAGGAAGACTGGTGAAAGGAGGAACTTAACCCAGGTCTCCAAGACAAGCACTTTAACCACTGGGTCACACTTCCTCCTGTGCCTTCCCAGAAGACACAGAGAGCAGCTCTCATTTCCAGCAAGCCTGTGACTGCCACAGCTTGGGTCCCTACTGTGTGCAGATGATGGGAACCACTCAGTGAGGGGAAGCAGGACACGATGTCGTTACCTGTGCGTGCTCTCTTTGGGCAGGATGAAGGACAGCTCTGCCCCGGCATTGCTCTCCATGGTGGCGTTGGGCACGTACTGACAGATGAGGCGGGAGATCTCCCCCAGGCTACAATACGGCTCTTTCACCATCACCATGTGATATCCTGCCCCTGGGCAGATCCACAAGAGAAGGGAGAAAAGTGTAAATACCAGCCTAATCTGGGCCAAACCTGAACCTTCAGTGCTGGGGCAGACAGCAGAAGACAGAGGCTGGTAAGGCATCACAGGGCCTTGCTGGCTGTGCCTGAGCTGTACACATGATGCAAAAGCTAGTGGGAAGGGCTGAAGGCAAGCCAAGAAACAAGGCCTTCTTGGCATCAGTCATCTCTGAGAGGTTAGCTACATGGCTGTGAGGAGAGAGTGTGGGTATGGATCTCTGAAAGAAGGCAGAACAGCATCAAGGAGAGGAAGAGGTGAACAGACAGAGTAGTGGGTCTCCTTCCCTGCCCTATATCCCCCCCTCATACTACTCCACGACAAGAGGAAGACAGGCACTCCCATCAGATGGTCTGGGGCCTTCCTCCTTGCTCTGGCATGGCCTGTCTGCTCCTCCCTTACCATATTTACGCTTGAGGAAGAGAGAGGAGCCACAGCACTGCAGCTCGCCCTTGGCCATGATAGCTATGCGGTCCCCCAGCAGGTCAGCTTCGTCCATGAAGTGGGTGGTCAGCAGGATGGTACGGTTGCTCCTCTGCTGCTGCAGGAGGTCCCACATGGCCCTGCGGGAGGCTGGGTCCATCCCCGATGTTGGCTCATCCAACATCACCACCTGCACATAGGAGATGGGCACTGGTTGAGAAGGGGCTGGGAGATGCATAGCAGTAGCAGCCCAGAGGGAGCCTTGAGTTCCCAACGTGCATGTAATGATCCTCTTTGGGGGAGCAGCTACCCAAGCAGCCACGAGAAGAAAGGCCTTGGCACTCTGCTATGTTGTTCCTGGGGAAAAGGGTCCAAATTGAGCCCTACCACAACTACTCGCCTTGGAGTCCCCAATGAGGGCAATGCCAATAGAGAGCTTGCGCTTCATGCCGCCGGAGAGCGCCTTTGCCAGACAGTGGCGTTTGTCCTCCAGGTTCAGGATCCTCAGTATGTGGTTGATCTCCTCAGGGCACTTGGAAGGTGGGTAGCCTTTCAGCTGGCAGACAAGAAGAAGGAAGGGTCAAGTCCATCTGCAGGGGTAACGATGTCCCAGGCAAACATCCTACTCCCCTCCTCAGCAACTGGGTGCTACAAAATCCCCCACATTCCCTCTCTCCACACCTTTATGCATTTAGTCAGGAAGGCAAAGAAGAATATAAAAACTAACTCCTGCCCAACTGAGGGACTCCCTTCCCTATACAAGGCCCCTGGCCACACACCTGACACAAGGAGGCTCTGCTGCACAGAGCCCTTGCAGGAGCAATGCTGCTCCAGATCCCTCCACTCCTCTGCCCAGCTGAACAAGGAACTCATTAAGGATGATACAGGAAGGGAATAGAAAGGGCTGTTCTTTCTAATCTGAACTCTCACAGCTTCTTCCCAGCCTCCTCCGTCGCCAGCCCAGCCCCAAGGAAGCACATGGCTGACTGTAAAGCAACAACAGATGCTGTTTTAACTCAGGTTAAAGGCACAGGTGAGACACAGCAACAAGACTTGAAATGAAACCTGAGGCTGCACTCAAACTCTGTGCTCACCCCCGAGTAGAAATAGAGGTGCTCTTCCACTGTCATGTTGTCGAAGAGCACATCATGTTGGGGACACAAGCCCAGGCTCCGTCGGATCAGAACCATGTCCTGTGAGATCTCGTAGCCGTTGATGTATGCTTGCCCACTTGTTGGAGAGTATAGACCTGAGAGGAGCAACACGCAACAGCCTTAGCTCAGGGGTGAGAATAACCCTGCACAGCCACCACAAAGAGCTGGAGGAAAAGCCAGGACCCTGCCATGGCCAACCATTCCCCCACAAATACAGGTTTCTGCCAAAGGCCTGAGAAAACCAGTCTCTTGCCACTGAATTCAGGGCCTGAGGGCTTCTCCCTCCTGCCTCCTCCAGTGTAGACTGAATGCCCTTCACAAATGGGAGATGGACCTGGAACTGCTGCCAGACTGGGCAGGCAAGGAGTGAGCTGGGCAGACAAACCCTGGCTCTCAACATGGCAGAGATTCACCTGATGCTAGCCCAGAGCCACGCTGCCATCCAGGGATGATCTTGTGAGTACCCTGGGCTAGCAGAAGCAGCACAGAATGACAGGAAACAGGGCAGAAAGGACCATCAAAAGCCATCTAAGTCCATCCACTGTGCTCAAACAGGACTGCCTTGAACTAAACAGCTCAGGAATGCATGACGACCAAATCTTGACCTGTGCCCTCCCCTATCACAATAAAGCACACAGCAACTCATCTTAGAGCTAATCCTTCCTCTTTTCAGGGTTCTTAGACATACTTAAAGACTGCATCCTGCTTCAGGCCTCTGGACCAAGCAGTCTGATCTCCCTCACAGATCATACCCCCTGGTTGATCCTACTCTCACAAAGGGTTAAGCATGGACCCCCAGCTCTCCCCAAGCAGCAACATGCTTCTCAATACCAAGGCACCCTTGGTTAACAGCTCAGTGAACTGATGGTGCTTTGGGGAAGAGCAAAAACCCCTTCCCAACCTCAAAGAACAGGTACAGCTTCGCTTGCTTTAAAGGGGAGAGATTAGCTCCCTTTCGCCAGGAGGGCCACCTGTCCTGTCATACTGCAAGGGCCTAGCATGCTTCTAGGTGATTCCCTTCCTGTCACGTGCCAGCCCCAAGACAGGACGTAGCTCTTACCTGTGAGCATAGACAGAGTAGTGGTCTTCCCAGCACCGTTGTGTCCCAACAGGACAGTGATCTGCCCTTCGTACATGTTCACTGTTAAGTCCTTGACTGCCTCTTTCATCTTGTTTCCCACTTTGAAAATCTGTCAAGATCATGTTAACAAGTTGATATCCCCTTCAAGGCAAGTGCTTTCAGATCTGCCTGCTCCATTCCACTGGGCAATCAAGTCCTTTGATGCTCACAGGGGGCTGGCATTAGACACCAGTATCCAACAGATTAAAAGCAGATGTCACGGCACCTGCAAGTACCTATTACTTCAGCTGAAAACTGAAGTGCAGCTAGCTATGGAGAAGAACCTTACCTACATTACAACAGCCAAGCAACACACTTCAGGGTGAAGATGGCAGTTTAATCATGTGGAAGCTGCCTGTAGGCAGGAGTTAAAAAAACAACATCCAGGATGCAACGGGTGCCCACATTGCTCTGTGGGCAAGCATAGGACCAGCTGGCCTGGCAACAACAGCATTAAACAGTCCTGCCTCATCCTATGAGTTTACACATCATAAGGCTGCCTGCCACACCAAAATGAAGCCTTTTCCAACAGCCAGAGAAGCCAGAGACACCCCTCTCTCCAGTCTTTCACATGCCACAGGGTCCCTCTGTGGAGCAACATGGGTCCATTTCTTTTCCTTCCTAGCGTTTCCAGTCTCCTGGGTAGCCCAGGAGCAAAAGGCCAGAAATAAAAGCACACACCTTTGTTCAAAGGCCCAGATCTTGTATTTACCATGTGTAGGACAGATTGCACACACTGTGCAGGGTGCTGGACACCAGGAGATGTGTGCCTGTCAGCTCCTTGAATCAGCTGCCCTCCAGGGCAGGGAGAATCCAGGAGCAGGGTGATCCTACTTCCTATGAAGTGAGGGAGCACCATGTGCCCACAGTGGGCAAAGACAATTTAGGAAGAGGGGTGATCAAAAAGAAAAGTCAGAACTGGGACTTTAGCATGGGTA
Source organism: Apteryx mantelli (assembly GCF_036417845.1). NCBI lineage: Eukaryota > Metazoa > Chordata > Aves > Apterygiformes > Apterygidae > Apteryx > Apteryx mantelli. The sequence goes on along the minus strand of NC_089993.1, from coordinate 2,178,827 downwards.
ACTAAGGCAGTACTGTAGCAAGGGAGGGCTAGTATCAAGTGGATCACAAACACAGCACTAGGCACATTGCCTGCAAGTCTGCTGTAGGTGGGTGGAAGCACGAGGCTACTTTGCCTGAAATCCCATGCGCTGGCACTATAAGGTGGGGGATTTTGGCCCCAAACACACCAGGAGCCCTGCCTTTCTCCTCCTACATCCACTGCTTTCCAGAGCAGGGCATCACAGTTTCCTGCAAGTCCAGGGTGCTGTGAGATCGCTCAACAGCTTATAGTAGGAAAAGATTTAAGTTCTGTTCCCCTTAGTCATTGCACCTGGTTACTGCTTGCAGAAACAGTATGACCAAGGCCCGCTCTAATGTTAGGATAATGCTGGGAAATGGGAGAGAAGAGCACGGGAAAAGTCCCAGCACTAATATTAATGCCACACTGGGGAGTCTGTACCTTGGAAAGGTGCTTTATTTTGATTCCTGACACGAGGTCAGCAGGCTCTTCCTCAATGTACTGGCTCTTCAGGGCCTTCTCAGGGTCCTCCTCTTCCTCCTTCTCTTTTCCCACGACAGTCCTAGGACGCCCACACCAGTACGAGGGCTGAGAGTGCAGAGAGCAAGAGAGTGAGCGAGTGGAGAAAGCACGTGCACAGAGCAAGCGAGCAGAGCAAGCAAGCAGAGAGAGAGAGCAAGCAGAGAGAGAAACTCAGGTGCAGGGCACGCAGACTGTCCCTTCTTCCCCAGCCTCCTGCCACCCTCCTCCTCTCATGCAGACACCTCCCAGGGCTCTGCAAGACCATTTCTCTTTGGTTATCAGTTGCTAACCAGTGTATCTTTACTGCGCAGGTAAGCCGGAGGATGAAACTGTTTCTGCATTTGCCCTGCTGCCTACTTCCTTTAGCTAGTTCTCTCTTACAGCATGATTGCCCATGATTATAGAGGCAGTTTTCCCAGTGTTCAGCTCCACAAAAAAGGTTAGCATTTCAATGAGAAGTAGAATTCCTCAGACAGAACCACCCTGCCCAGAAGAGCCTGAGGAACAGATCTAGTAGACAATCAGCTTCCAAAGCACCTTGACATACTCTAAGTGGAAAAGGCCTGAGGTCCAGCAGCTGCAATTATACCCTTTTTTAACCCTTCTGAGAAGAATAGGTAAGATTTTAAATCCCTGTGGAAACAACAATTCAACAACTCCCGCATGCAGGGCACCTGAGTGCCAAAGCACTGACATGTCCAGCTCACTATGTCCACCACAAGCCAGGACTAGGGTATGTTGCATCAGATTGCTACTGCCATCTCCCAGAAATTAGCAGCTCACCACAGCTTTTGGCAGACAGCTGTATTTCTGCTGTGCAGAGAGCTCTACACTGGTTTAACTGCAATATGGAGTCAGATGCTGAAGTGAAATCATACTGGGACAGGGAATTAAGAGAGGAGAAGGAAAAGCCTCCAAATCAAATAACAAAGGATACATTCACATGATTAAAGGTGGCTTAATGAATTACCAGCAATCAGCTGAGTTACATTAACCACCACAGTTACACTGTCTGAAGATGACACATTTTGCTTGGCTATTGCAACATGCTGGCAGAGTGATACCAGCTCAGCTGATGGGCGAAAACTTGCTTGCTTTAGAACTGTAACCCATACCCTGTCACTAGCATGTGATGCCTCACAGCGGAGAGAGCAGGGCATAGACTACCTAGGCCCACTTGGATCTCAGTGCTCAGGAGAGTTTTAAATGACTGGATATGGTCTCCTCTCACTTGTAGCTTCTCTCTATTGCCTTCATTTGGGACATGGAGACATTGTTAACAACACCATGCAAGCCACGAAGTGTCAGGACAATGATTTAAAGCCAGAAAGACCCGCAAGGTATACTTCATATTCAGTAGCAAATATGGCAGCATTAGCCTTTACTGAGTATGTACTGCAGGCCCCTCAATTTTAAAGGCCAGATGATGCCACAGGGTTAATTTAGTCTCACCTGCTGCATAGCACAAAAGCAGAGAATGTCACTGAGCAAGTCCTCTATAACCCTGCTGGAAGGGATGCATAAGTAGGGCAGCAGTGCTCACCGTAAAGAGGAAGTACCAAGGCTGCGGCACACCGTACTCCCCTGGAAAGACAGCCTCCACATACCAGGCCACCAAGCCATAGAAAGCTGAGTCCAGGAGCAGCATCCCCAGCACTTGTGCTAAGGTAAAGTTGTCGTCCACGCTGACTGGCTTCATGAGGTCCCTCCACTGAATGCCAATCCCTGAAATGCACAGAGGACAATGTTTACATCTGTCGAGAGCACTCACCCCTGGAAGGATAAAGCATAGCAGCACGTGTTCTCCAAGACTGTCAAATAACATCTCCCTGTCCTAATTCACCGCTTGGTAATGAGAAGCTAATGTGCTAATATGTAATACATGCGTGGCTCCACACTGCACGTCCCCCTGCCTGCTGACATGTTTTAATGCAAAAAATGCAGTAACTTCTCAGGTACTGGCGGGTGGACTCTCCAGGCTGTGTATTAACTGTGCACAAATATAGGAGCATCCTGAGTCTCACCCATGGAGCACAGGGTGAGGACACCTCATTAAGATTTGCCAGATCAGATTCAGCATGGCTTTACATATGTGGACACTGCACAACACCCACAACGCTCCTCCACGTTTGCACGGCGCTGGGCCCAGGCTAATGAGCCTTCCCTGCACACCCTGACCTGGGATGGAGACACTGAATGTTCCCAGTTCAGCAAGCCTGGAACTGAATCAAAACTAGCAACATCTGCTGAACACAAGCTGATTCTATGCAAACCCAGATATTTCTGCATTGTACTGCACAGAGCACCACATTACCCATTATCTGAGTTACTACAACCCCTTCCATCTTCCACGGAAGAGAGAGAGTTGTTTGGCCCAAACACTCAATGAGCTCAGCAACATAATTTGTGAAGACCCAAAAGCATTTGGATGAAACACCTGAATCACTGCAGGACCTTCCTTGCTCCATCCTGGCTGTGCTGAGGACAGAACCTTGTACAGCTAATCAGCTCTGGGGTCACTGCCACACTTCCGCAACTGCAGGACCTGATGGGCAGGGGCTTCACTTCTCCTGCTCTGTGAAGTGCTCAGTGGAGCTGAGCAGATGCAGAGGATGCAGATATAACTGGTCATTTGGGATGATGTTTAACTCTTTGCCAACCCTACCTACACTGAACCTACTTACCTAAACTGAGCCATATCAGCAAGGGAAACTCCAGAGCCAGTGACAAACATTTAAGTGGTAGCACAGATTTGCCCAAAGAGTTTCAATCACCTTGCAGACATCAAAGAATCAAACCCAGCAACCCTTTTGGACCTCCCAGCCATAAAATCACTTGTGTCAGCACCCAAGCAGCTCAGAGGGCTCCTGTGTTGCTTTCCCTCTCTTCGCTGTTAGTCTGTTAGCTATCCCACAAGCCATTCTACATCTAAATGATTACAGCATCTCCATTAATGCTGTATCAATGCACCTCATGCAGGGCTGACTTAATCCCCATAGCCACCTTCTGAAATGAAGATGTATCATGTTTCTTTGCACAGATGCTGTGTCCCAGAAGACAGCCTACCAGTTTTAGAGGAGATGTATGAAATAACAACGTTCAAGTTTTGAGGACAAAAACACATGGAGGCTCTGGAAGAGACTGCAACATAGCAAACCTAGAACAATCCCTGTTTTACAGATGGAGAGAAAAGATGCAACAGGAACTGTACTGAAATCTCTAGGCTCCCAGCCCCATTGTTTGCACACAACATCAGGCTTCTTCCTTCCCATTCTTTGTAAATGCCTTGGGAAGAAACAATCTCTTCTCTAGTGAGATCTGTCACTGCAGCCTCCTACTCAGTTCCAGCACTTCGTAAAAACATGGCCTCTACTGGAACCAACAGCAAATTCTTATTAACATGGAAATTAAAAAAAAAAATTTGGAAAGGAGAGAATGCAATTAATTCCCATCCCTTAGAACAGAATTAATTTTGTAATCAAAGTGACTGACTACAGCATCTTGTACAGCCCAGATTCCGTTTCACAGCTGCCAGACACAAGGGTTCGGAGGGGCAAAGCTGATAAGACCTGCAAGAACATTCAACAGTTAGTTCTCCTGCTCTTGCTAAGAGCAGAAAAGTGACTCTGACTTCTTTATGCCCTTCAGACTGCACATAAGCCAGTTCCAACCCACCACAGAGAAAGGGAGGCCAAGAGGCAGACTGAGCCGAAGGACTGGACAAAAACATTCAGCTTCCAGCAAACTGTGCACAACACCAGGCTGATTTCCCTCCCTCTGCTGACTGGCAGCAACGGGTATGAGGAACAAGAGGCACTTGCTCACCTTTTCCTTCAAACATGCCAATGAGTTGTGCCCCCATTGCCATGGCCACATTGGAGATGAGGCAGGATGCCAGCTTCTGGTTGTGGGACATCAGGTCATAGCGGGGTGAGATGAAGAAGTAAGGGATGTAGGAGAAAAAGTACAGGAAGCCACCAGCAGCAGCTGCAACGTTTGCTGCAAGGACAGAGAAAAAAGGGAAGGGAAACATCTGTCACACAGTGATGCTGCTGAATATTTCTTGCCAGCTTTCCATCCATGGAGATTCAAGTCTTTTGTACAAACAGTAACAGGGGAGCGGAGGCTACAATGTGCCCAAGTCACACAGCAAGGCAGGAGCAGGGCTGGATACTGACTCCACACAGGACAGCTGTTAAAGCACCCAGCCCACCTCAAACCACAGAGCACTCCTGCACAGCACTCGGGGGCCCAGGACACCCAGATGAGGCCCTGAAGATTAGCTGATCTGGGTTGGGAAGTGACAGTATATATATTCCCTTCACAAGCACTACATATAAAACACAGCCAAAGAGGGAAGTAAGGATCCCGCCCTGTGCATCAAGACAATTTGTCCCACACAAGACCCTGAGCAGCCTCATCTAACTTTGGAGTTGGCCCTGCTTTGAGCAAGATGGACCAGAGCAAGATCTCTCCAGAGATCCCTTCCAACCAAAATCATGCAAAAATCTATAATTTTTACACCATGCTGCTCTCTCCATGCACGGCCTATGGGCAAGAGAAACAATGCTCTTATGCCCATCGGCACAAGGCCCAGAATGAACTCTCTGCATTGTGTGGGTTCCTCTCATGGCCTTTGGCAGGATTTGTAAATCCCAGATGGACGGGGAAACAGAATCTAAGTGTATTCCTCTATCTGAGGGTTTCCTGTTACCAGTTGGAACAGCATCAGCATTTCACCAGACGGACCCTCTAACTTGAAAGCCTAGGTTGTTTACAAGTAGGGATTTACAGGCAGTAGGTCAGATAGCTCCTACCACAAGGGTGCTTGCAAAATGCAGGCTCTCTGGACTGCCAGCGGGGAAGATGAATGGAGATTTCAAGAGATATTAGTTTATATGATAAAAACCCTTTGCACAGAAGCAGCTTCTCTAGTCACACATTTCTCCAGGGGAACAGGAAGGAGAACAGGTGAGGCTGACCACAGACCACTAAAAAAGCTGATAACTGCTCAAATCCCCCTCTCCTTGTAGCACTTTTCTCTGGGGTTACATAAGGGCACTGAGGGCGGCTCAGTGATGAGCTGCATAACAGACACACATGAGGTAACAGATCAGCCAGAGGAGGCAAATAGGGAAGACAGACTCACCTCTAGAGAAGAAGGTGCTCACCATGAAGTTGAAGGAGATAGAGGAGATGGAGAATATGGCGAGGAAAGCGAACACCAGCGTGGGGTCGCTGTTGGTAAGCACTGCTCCCTGCTCGCTCACCTACCGAGAAAATCCTGTTACACTTGCAGCTGATGAAGCTGGCTACAGCTGCAGGCACACACAGGCAGCCAAGGCCTGATGTTTTCCATGGGTTAAAAACAAACTGAGATGGACCAAGAACACCCAGGCCCTCTTAGACCAGTCCAAATGGTGGAAGTATGGGCTGTCCTCATGTAACACAGGATCTAAGAGGCAGGGGACATCTTGCTTTCCACCCATGACAGCTGCCTTTTGTTTCTCATGGTGCTGGTACAGAGAAGCAGGAGAGCCTGAGTCTCTCCAAGGATTCACAGGCTCTCAGGAACAGGAGTTCCTGCTAGGCCCAGGAATGCCTGGGCCTTCTCTGCACCTGCCTAGCTCTAACCCTCCAATCTCATCCTGCTGCTGGGTGACATAGGTAGTGTGAAAAGCTGTTAAAGTACCTAGCCCACTTGTTGGGAGTGGGGTGGGGGCCTGGCCTGATTGAATAAACCAAGCTCCTGGGTGCACTCCAAGTGCATTCATCCTGCACAGGGTTTAAGCTCTGCCCCCCCAGTTAAGCAAGGAATTGGCTCAGAAAAAGGCTCTTCGTATTAAGCGCATGGAAGAAGGAGGAGTCCTGAATTACCAGGATAGTCCTCCTTCTCCCCAGCCAACAACACAGAAGTCTTGTGATGCCCACGCCCAGCCAGCACAGCAGTACTGACCTGTGCAATGTGGGCCTGAGGAAAGATACTCACCTTCACACAGAAGAGCACTGTGACAAAAAACACGGACACCAGGAGGAAGAGGAAGAACATGAGGAACCAGGCGCTCCAGTGCAGCCAGTTGCTGAGGCCCATCATGTGCATGTACTCCTGTGGGAAGGCCAAGTTGTTACCCAGAGCTGCCCCCATGCTTCCTGAGCAAGGGGGCCCAGAGCACCTCGTGTGGCAGTGAGCAAGGCCAGGCGGCAGCTGTATCCCTTCAGTGCTGGTGAGGGAGGAGGTAGCCCCAGGCACCAGCGGCCCTATGCAGCCTTCATCCTCATACAACGCCTCCTCCCTGAAGAGGGGCCGCCACCACAGTCATGCTGGGAGGGATGAGGAGAACAAGGTTTCCCTGAAGTGCCAAGCTGGATCCAAAACCACAGCAGTTCAGGCTGGTGGGGCTGCTGGAGTCATTTGGCAGCAGGGCAGACTAGAGGGCAAGACAACCTAACACCCCAGAGGAAACCGAGCCCTGCACCCTCAGGCCTGATGTTGCAACCATCACAATTGCTGAGCTCCTAACCACCCACACACCACAATTTAGAAACACAGGTTTCTAAATTTAAAAGACAGAAATCCTGCTTCCCACACACTGAATTCCTGAATCCACAAGACTTGTCCTCTCAAGAAGCCGCCTTTCAAAATACCGTCCAGTCCAAAAGAAACACCAGTCTTCGCATCCAACAGCACTGCTAAGCAGATAAGGCTGCACAGCAAGGAAGAACAGAGCTGGGTTCCAGCAACAGGATTAACAACATTCTTCCCTAGAGTTTGCTAATCCCTCGTCATCCTTCTCCCCACCTCCTGCTTGCCGGTTCCAAAGCTAATGGGGATTTTGTTCCTATCCAGTTCTTTTAAAGGAAGGATCTGTTAGAAAACACTGCATAGTGAGGGGAGCAAAGCAAGGAAGGCAAGCACTACGCACAAAGCTGTCTGCACTGACAGCAATATGGGTTACAGATCATAGGGTGCTTATTACTTTGGAAATGTTGTTCCTTCAAAAAGGAGGTCCCAATGGCACAAAGCAAGGGGAAGCTCTTCCTGGGGCATCAGAGCCCGCAAAAGGCACAGCATGGGAAATACCATTCCACATGACCCTCTCACATTACCTTCAGCTTCTTCTCCTTCTCATGCACAACAGCACGGACGATGTTGAGTGAGGTGTAGGTGAAGCTGAGCATGAGCAGCAGGGGTAGTTGGTTCTGGATGGCAAGAAGGAAGAGGTCATTGACGTACGACGGGTAGGGGAAACGCTGTACCACCACTGTGATGTTCTCCAGCAGGCTGGCATTGGTGGCATTAGTGTGATATTGCATGATGGCTCTATCCACAGCATGCTGCACTGCCAGGAAGCCTTCCCGGATATAACCTGCATGGCAAAAACAACACAAGGAAATAGAAATGGGTGCATGTTCTATAGAGACAAATTCACAGAGAGAAAAGAACAGCACAGACCTTCCTAGGAAGAGAAGTAGCCTCTAAGGGAAGGATCGTTTGGGAAGAACAGCAAAGAAAAAATGAGCTCTTAGAAAAGGAACACAAATGTCACCATCAAAATACTCCCTGTCATTTCAGCAGACATAGAGAGGCTTGGGAAGGATTAAAATCAGAGCAATTAAAATCTCTCATAATCATCATTCAAAAACAGCTAGCAGGAAACTGATTTAAATGGCAATCCTCTTTCTGCGTGGTTTTTATTTTTGTAAGGAAAGTGATTCTCAGTTATCATTAACCACAATCAACGTCACTGAACTGAGTTTTTGTATGAAATTCAGCCCTTTTTTGGCAAACCAACAGAATATGCGATACTGAAGCAGGTTTTTGTGGGGAAGAATATACCCCATTTTTCACATATTTGGCTTAAATTTTTGTGCATTAGAAAATAGGGGTTTTTTTAAACTACTCTATCGTTACAGGTGATTTCTACCCCGTTACCTGAATGGAAACTAGAATTCCATTTAGAAAGCTCCAAATCAGCATTTTGAAAGTTACTTGCCTAAAACATCCTAAACAGATAGGGAAAAGGTGGAAAAAAGGAGTACACTGACAATGATTTATATTAACTAATTGACTAAACAAACATTGTACTAAGGGAATTGATCTAAGTGTCTCTGTTCAAACTAGTAGATGCAGTGCCCTCATGCTGTTTTACCTACGCCCTCTGAGGAAAATCAGTTTGCCCGCTTTCTCAGTCTCCCAATTTTTTTCTTGATGTAGCTGTTGAACCAAATGGAAGGAGAAATTGAACTGAGGGAAACATCCTTTTTGCAGCCACAGAGGAAGCTCCAGAAGTCAAGGGCTGGGCTAGTCCTAAACCAGTGCCAGCTCCAGGAATTTCACTGCTGTTTCCCACTCAGCGGTTTGGCTTTTTTTTATAAATGTTTGCTGAAACCACAGAATTGCTCTATTTAGTTTTGACATAGCATTATAAGACCTAAATAGTCTGCACCTGAAACAAATTTTCCATTAAAAATAGATTTAAAATGAGAAAATACATATTTAAATTTTAAAATTCAAGTAAACAAAATTTATTCTTATCCAACTACTTTCAACAGGGGCACGCTTTCCAGACAAGCAGATGTTCTCCCTTATTTTGTAGGACCTTTAGGAAGATGACTGTCATCCCACACCTCCAGCTTGCTCTAGTTATACTGGCTAAAGCAGTGGGAAGCAAGGCCTGCAGCATCCACGCACCAGCCACAGCATGCGGGGCACAGTCACCAAGGACACAGGGAGAACTTGTTTATCTGTCAGTAAGAGACTGACAGAGATGACGTCAACTCTTTGCCTCACAAATCCCCTGCGTTTTTAAAGCCCGTATCCTGCCCTTCCTGGCCTTGGGAGCTCCCTTGCCAGCTGACAGCAATTGGTGGAGGGAAACACTGAGGAAGGCCTCATTTCTGCAGCTGGCTGCTGTAGGGCCAGGCCAGGTGCTGGCCAGCATTTCCCAAGAGATACCAGTTTATGGGATATTTATTTATACTCAGAGTCTCAGTGAATACTGTACAGTGTGTCACTATACAGAAAATTAAGTCTGTCTTATCGGCTGGCAAATGACATATGGTGGAATAAAAGCAAACCCTCACCTGGTGTTCCACCATCTGCAAACTTGGCCTCCCTGGGGCCAGGCAACTGGAAAAGAGGGAAGAGGTAGCTGGTGTGCCAGTCACGGTCAAGGTTGGGGTTCAAGCCCGTCTGCTCACTCCGGGGGGCATTCCTTGGGCTGTATTTGAAGCGCAGTTCATAATCAACCTGCAAGGAGCACAGAAAGGAGATTTGTGTCCCAGATTAATCAGAAAGAGGAGCAATTCCTTGCACCACAAAGGGCCGGAAGAGGATGTCACCCTCGCATCCTTCTTCACATGGACACGTCCCTCCAAGCACTAGCACTGAGCCACTGTTAATGGCTTAGCAGTAAACTCCTCGCCCTCCAAGCAGGCTTTGCAAAGTGCTGATGGAAGAGCTGCATTTCACATGCCCTCCCAGGCATGTCTGGGCACCTCCGCAGGCATCTGACTGCACAGAGCAGGCTTCCGGGAGCCAGGACACTTGGCATCAGTCCCCCTCTGCCAGCAGCTGCCCATCAAGGCTAAAACAGTCATTCTCCCTCCGCAGGATGCTGGGATCCAGTCCCAGCTGTTCACCACTGAGCTGTGGTCGCGCACCCAGCAGCTCTGCTCACCTGGAGGGGCAAGGGGGCCTTGCTCTGACTGAAGTAGTGTTTGAACACAACGGCAGCCAGCACATTGCCTGAGCGGTTGTCCAACTTCACGTATTCCTCAAATTCCCTCTCTGAGGAAAAGCCTTGAGCTGCAGAGGAAGGAAAGGCAGACTGTGAGCAGCCTGTAGGAGTCGCAGTCCGCAGAGCAGAGCATTTCACAGAGCAGGCTGAAACCCAGAAAGCCATCACTGCAAATGTCATACGGTTTCAGGACGGTTTTTCTGGGCAGGAGGGATGCACTCCAACCAGAGCTGGAAAACATCATCGGTGTCAGACATGAGGAATTTATATGGGATGTAGCTGTACCCATCATGGGGGACACAGATTTTTTTCTCCTCCTTGAGAGCAGAAGGTCAGATATCTTTTCAACAGAAAAATTCTAGTATTTTCTTCAGCTTGGAACAAGAAGTGGAAGTATTAAAATTTTCTGCAAGATTATCAAATACTTTGTGTCAAGGAAGTGACAGCCATTTTATTCAGCTATATTAAGGCCAATATATTTCAACTTCTAGATAGAAATTGCAACAAAAAATGTAACAAAAATCAAAACCAAGTCTGGCAGATTTAGTGAAACAGAAGCAAAACCACTGCCTTGAAGGTCTGACAAAGTGATGCATTCTGGGAATAGAGCATCGAGATTTATCTTAACAAAAATTAGTCTGAGAATTTCTGGTTAATCTAACAATTACTGGGATGGAAGACAGATTGATTAGACAAATTTGTCAAATACACAGAAGAGAAGAGGATGCCCATTTTTTTAAACCTCATTTTGCTTTATGAGTACCGGATGTTACCCATAAGAACAGGTGACACAGCTGACTGCTGAACAGAACTCTCTGTTTCAAGAGAACTCTTAATTTTAGCTGGCAGGTCAGCCCATAAAAGCGAAGCTGCTGCCACCAACATTGCCACCCAGTGCTTGGGTTAGATGCTGGTCCCTGGACCCTAGTAATGCTTAATCTAGGGAGAATTTCATGTCCTTTAGAGGTTTCATCCAAGGAACTTAGAACATCCTATCTGCAGGTCCCAGTTCAGGAATGCACTTACATCACCAAAACTGTAGGTGCAGTGTTCAATTTAGAGCTCTAACAAATGCATGCCTGACTTCAGAGATGCATATGTCCAAGCCACAACCCCCAGCCCCTGCTAACCTTTAATGCTGATAGGTAAAGCTTTCTCTACGGCCTCAGCGATGCTCTTCACAGCACTGCAGTTCGAGGGGATGTACGCCAGCTCCCACGGGTTGCTCGGATGCCGGTGATAGAAGAATGCTGGCAGGTCATCCACTGACTGGATGGGGTAGATAGTGGCATTGGGGTGGCTGATTGAATGCAGCCGGTGACGAAGTGCAATCAGGATGGCAGCAAACAGCAGCGGCAGGCAGATTTCTATGACTGTTACCAAAATCTGCCGTTTCTGTAGAAAGGTAGAGAGAGAAAAAAAAAAAAAAGATATAAGTAGGGTTAGACCTGCTCAAAGTAGATGAAACACAACAAAGTTCACGGTATATGTATTCCATGCAGCAGAAGTACCAGAGGGCTCTTGCATTTCACAGCACTCAGGACCGCAAAGATTTCATAAGCTGGCTTCTTCTGTAGGAGACCACAAATGAATGAAGCACGTGAATTGACTGTGAGACTAGGCAAGACTTGTCTGCTAAATTTAGAAGGCTCCTGCATCTTTCAGAACTTTCCAGTCAAGGTGGTTTCTGTCTCCTTCCCTAAACATGTTCAGTTTTAAACTGTGTTGCTTTTAAATACTTCCCAGTTATGCTACCACAGAATAAATGAGTTTACCTGGTTATTTGCCTTTTCACTGTGCAATGAAACTCTTCCAAAGAGCAGGCATTGCTTGACGTCTGCCTAAATCACTCCTGTAGGCAACTGTAGCAGTACATCTCAGTGTTCCCACAAAGAGGGAAAGCGCTACGTGCGGACCAGTCAGTATCAGGAGAGTGAAGAGAACAGCTTTTATCAATGCACAGCTCTACATCTCAGCCAGGAGACAAGACCCTGAGAGCACGGCAGCTCCCCCTGCCAAGCCAGGGGAGTGGGTCAGCAATAGCTTGAGGGGAAAAAGGAACTCCGCTCACTGAAATCACCAGTACTATTTGCTGCAGCTTTTCCTCTGGCCCTCAGAGACCACCCATCAGAAGGTGGATAACACCTGAGAGTCTGAAGCAGGAGGTGGAATAGCTGGCAGGTGACAGCGAGGTGTGAGAGAAGAGTGCAAACCAAGTGCATCCAGCAGTGAGGCAGCAAAGGAGTCCCATGCCACTCAGTTGCTTCTTGTGACGTTTTGACATGCTCGCCTAGCAATAAGCACTGAGCAGGATGCTCAACTCTGGCCTAGGCAAGCCAGGTGAAGTGACTTTGCCCTCAAAGCTTTTAGCTACATGTGGAGGTGTCCTCATACAGCATATCCAAGAGCCGAGGTTCCACTTCTAAGATCTGTCTGCACTAAACACATCAGCTCACTTACTTTTTAAAATTCAAGTTCAAGCAACTGGACAATCAAGTTCAGTGAATGTACTTGAGCTGCAGAGCCAGAACTTTACCCTCCAACCCCAAGGGCACAGATGTCTATAGTTTTCCCTCAAGACTGCCTCTCAAGACACTTTATATTCTCCATTAACTACTAACACACACTACTAGCCCAAGTTAATTAGCACTTAAAACTCCACTTGCTCTGCCACAGAGCAACATGCCCTGCTAGAAGGTGGCTGGATAGGTACTGGAGAGCTGAACCTATTCCTCTTTTCCCAGAGCAGTTTAGGTCTCCAGTGACTAATTAACTGTCCTCTCTCATCAGCAAGCAGCTGCTACTTAGATGCAGCATGCAACAGGGCAGGCAGCAGAGAGCAGCTGCAGAGATTTCTGACAGAGCTGGAAACACTGACGCAGCTGCAGCAAATGTCCCATGTAAAAAAACTAGAAGCTCACTTCAGGGCTGGCTGACCCTAAAACAAGCGAATTTACCTGGCAAGGCACCCTCTGCAAAGGAAGTACTTATGGAAGAAGGGGCCAGAAGAGCAAGGATTCTGTGCATTCAGCCATGAAGCAGGACAAAAGCTGCTGGATTAAGGGACTAACACCACCAGGTGGGGAGGGCCAGGAATGCAGAAGGAACAGTAGTTCTCAAGAAATGCAGCCCTGTGGTCCTGCAGTGCGGTTGCCCTGACTTGTTTTACCACAGGTGCTGGGACACGCTGTTAACCACTGGATTTATGCTCATAAAGTTATACAGAGTCATGCTCCTTTCCAGGAGAGGGGCTTGGTGAGCACTGGTCTGTTCCCATAAAAATGGGAAACAATACAGCTGGACTGGGGAACCCCAGGGGAAACTGAGGCAGGGCTTGCCTGCACGGCTTTGCTTGGCTGCTAGAGGACTCCCATGCAGGGAGCTAACACAGAGCCAGGGAAGAAGGCATCTTGTACCTGCTCAGCTCCCTTTCTGCAAAGGGAAACCATGCTTCAGGAGAGCACGAACAAGGGTGTGAAGCTACATCCAGCTGCCTCATTTCCTCTTGTAAGCTGAGCTGCCTTTATTGGCTGTGCATGACCTTAGCCCAGTCCACATACAAGATCAAACACATTAAACTAAACCTCGTTTACTGCAGTTTAAGCTAATGAGTTTTATCTGGCAGTTGAGATAGGCTATGAATACACCCACTGCCAAAACAGGCAGCTCAGCTCCCTGGTGGGATTCATGGCACTGCTCATTTTGAGCATATGCCCAGAGCAGAAGCAGCAACACTAACCTTTTCTGAGGGCTCTTGCTAAAAAAGGCTTTACAAGATCATGGTGTCGCACAGCCCTCCACTGGGCTAGAAAGAGAAGCAACAAAGGCACATGAGGCAAGAGGTGCACTAAGACATTTATTCATTAACTTGCCATCTCAGTAATTGTTTTTTACGTGGATGGCCCAGCTCCTCCCTGACACCTCTCCACAGTCGGTGTTGCTAAACTGCCTCCTGCTTGGCATACTCTTATTCAACTTGTCTGCTGGAAGCTGTAATGCAACAGTCCAGAATGCAGCTGAGCACAGCCACTGGCTCTGCTGTTATAACAAACACGGCTGGACGTCTGCACAGGGTCAACACTACAGGCAGAGCCTGCTGCTCTGCCAGGGCACGAGCCGCCATTCGTGTGCCTTTGACTGTTTCCCCTGGCTGCTTCCATCCTAGCATGGACCACAGCTCTGGACCTACGAGCGCTCCAGACAGCGCCGCGGCTGCCACGATGGCTCCTTCTGAAGCTGCATACTCTAACTGCAGGTCTCTGCTGCACCGATCATTGAGTTACACCTCATGGGCCCCTTGCAGATTAAAACACATTTTTATTTTTCAAGTGGAGGAAAAAGAAGCAAGTCAGGCATCCTAAGATCACACACAGCTTCTGGAGGAGTGGGAACTGAGCCCAGAACATGAGCCGTCTTGATTTCTCAAGATCTTCTGGGAAGGGGGAGACAGTTTGCACTGCAGCAACTGGCTCAAATTTGCTCTCCCAGGTTTGCTCAGGAGGTGGGTGCGTGGGCATCTTGCCACACAGCTGCTCCCTCCCATTACCCTGGCATTCACTATCTATTATTAAAGTCGGCAGCCCATCTTTGGATTTCCCCTTGGAGGGACAAAGAGCTGCCTGTGGCCTCCCACCTGACCACATCCAGAGATCAATCACAGCTGTACCTGTTGGACACAGCTCCTTGCTTAGTATTTCCTGCTGCACAAGGGTCCCTCTGGACCTTGGGAATCAATGACCATTTGACACTGTGTCAAGGTCAAGAAGGTAGCCCTAGGTGCAAACTCATTGACAGCTCCAGCACTGCAGCCAGGAAGCACCGACTCTGAGCTGGCAGGGAGAAGTGTTTTAAAAGGCCACGTTCATAAAATTGAATGTTACAGATGTCTGATGGTTTTATAATGCAGCTCTTGCAGACCAGCTGCCTCCTGCTGATTTACTATCATATTAACCCTTTAATAGTCCCTTGGACTTTCTCCAGAACAGTTGCCTGGTTCCATGAACTCAGAAACTAACACACAGTTACAAGCACAGGCTTTTGCTCCTGCAGAAGTCATTTAAGCTCCCTTATTTCAGAGGCAACAGGGACACTCATCTATAATCATCACTACCAACTGGCCATTTCTGTCAGCTTTAAGCAAGTCACATGCCCCAGCCCCCGCACTGAGCATCCATTTTTAAATTAGCCCGCTAATAACTTGCGAGCTTTACTTCTTTATCAGGAGCTTACTCTCTGATGGTTACTTAGAAGAGAGGAGCAAACACTGCAGGGTATGTTCTGGCACGGTAGCTCTGAGTCAGCTTGTGCCCTCAGAAAATATGCAAAGGTGAAGAGATGTACCCTGCCCCAAGGTACACCCAGAGGAAGGTTTTATTCCACTGCAGAAAGGAAAGAAGGTTGTTCTGCATGGTGACTGTGGTGCACATGGGGAAATTCGCAGGACCTCTGATCATGCTACACCCTAGGCCTTGGAGCATGCTCCTGACAAAGGGCTCCAAACTGGATTAGTTCCTGGTCCCCTTAGATCAAAGTTGAGTTCTGCAGTCTGTTCCACGCTCCATACTATGCTGGAAGCATGAACCGCAGGCAACCTAGCAAGCCCTCCTCTCTCTCCTTTGTTTATTTTTAAGCAGCATTGCGCTGATCCGCAGTACGGTAATTGAAACTGTAAAGCCAGACTACACTGAGATCTTCCCCTTTTCCACTGCCCTCTCTAAGGGGCTGGCTCCAGGTCCCACTGTGAACCTGCAGGATCTGCCAAGGAACATTTGCAAGCTACTTAAAGGAGCTGCAGCATATTTCAGCAGCAGGCAAGATGCTGCAGGTCAACAGGCCAAGGAAGCCAGCGCTGTGATGCAAAGCCAATGCTCATTTTGAAGCCAATGGCTTGCAAGTTAGCCCTAAGGTCCCTAAATACTTCATAACTGGCTAGTTCCCAAGCACAGAGCAGGACTAAGAGCAGATGCCAGGACAAAGGTGGTTTAAGGCAGCCCACAGACCCATAAAAGTTGCTTCTGAAGACTGAAAAAAGTAATGGAGAAAAACCATTTGGGCCCTGGTAAGTTTACAAGCACAGCGCAGCAATCACCACCTCCAGAGAAGGGTGTAGAAGGATCTATGTAATAAGATAGCTCAGGAAAACCCACAGTTGCACAGGAGGGAACACGGACTATCCTGCCCCTTGAGAAGGGAAAACTGAACTCACAGCCCTATTTTGAAAGTGAGGGGAACCGATAAATTGTGCAATTGCAATTGAGGGGACAGGGACGCAAGGTAATTGAGCACAGACCCCTGCCCATCTCTCCCTGACACAAAAGCACAAAAGAGACCATACACACAAATAGAGTCATCCTGGGCCTATAGAGAAGGTTCACCAGGGAATCTAGATACTGGGAAAGTTCTGAAGGGATCACCTTTAAGGGATGACATAGGCAGCTCCCCTGCTGCAAGCACAGTGCCAACTTACCTGCAGGATATAATTCTTCCAGAGAAGCAGCCCAAACTGCCTGAGCACAACCATCCTTCCATCAGAAGGGGACCGCCACCACTTTGCAGGACTCTAGAAAGCAAAACCAAGAGCAGTGAACAATATATACTAACAAACTCAAGCAGCTCTCCACCACTGAATCCCAGAAACTCCCTGGAAAACCCTGCTCCTGGGTTTTGCTTGTTCCTTAGTCCCCACATCCAAGTTCACCGTTTCTAAAAAGGACAGGAGCCCTCCCAGGGCAGTATCAGCCAGAAAGCTTTCTCCACACCTGCCTGCACTTCAGCTTCCAATTTGATTCTCAGGAACCCTTGCAATGAGGGAGGAGCTCGAGCTTGAAAGCCCTGTGCACTCCTCACTGCTCTCAAAGCTCCCAACAAGGAAGTCTGTCTTCTGCGATGGGCAGTACTGCTCCACAACTCTCTTCCCAAGAGCACCTTTGCAACCAGCTTAGCATGCACCATTGACAGATCATAGGAAGGACCATCTCAACAGCCTGAGACTGAGACACTCACTCACTAACCCCCCCCCTCCACCACACACACACCCCAGAAGAAAAATACTTTTGTCAGCTGGGAATGCAAGCTTCATTTTGCTACAAGAATACATGTTCTTCAAAGACTTGAGAGCTTCTGACACTTATACTACCAGAAGACCTCCCACCCCGAAGGGGAAAGATGGCATCACAGACCTTACGTGTCTGTAACAAATCTGAATGGCTAACCCTGTTTCCTGCCTGATGTTGCAACAGACGGCTCATCCTTGAAACAATGGAAAAACAACTCTCGTGCTCCCTCTCCGAGGGTCATTATTAGCCATTAAGAACCAGTGGCGTCTTGGTTTCCAGTGTCATCAGATCCCAGTCATCCAGATGACCTGTATGACACCAGTAAGCATCTGGATACACAGAAAAAGAGGCTGCCGTTCGGAATTCCAACCTATAAACACCAAGACACCACAATTACTAAAGCGCTGACACACACCCAATACAGTGAGCCTCATATGCAAGCCACGATATTAGAGAGTGGGCATAAAACACGTAGCAATACTACAAGCATATTCGTGCTCGTTAGAGCATATTAGCAGCCATGTGAGACAATTACCACCGCATGAGTGGAAGTGAAAAAGACAATATCCACCTCAAGCACACTTCTATCCCAGGGTCTTTTGCCCTAACGTTTCAAGTAGCTCCTAAAGATTGCTATGAAAAGAAAGCTATTGTGTAGCCTCCAACTCACATCTGGCAGCTTCATCCCGTCTGCTTTGTAGCAGTCTTTTACCCAGCAACAGAGGAGTGGAAAACTTTTGTTAAATAGTGGGAACGCAGGATTATAGAACCACAAAAATGGTCCCAGGAAGGCCATGAAACTACTTGTAGTCCGTTATTTTGGAACTGATTAAGATTCTAAATTGTTCCTCTGACTCCTGGAATGTCAAGGCTTCAGAACTGTTGGTTTGCAACATTAGCAATGGCTTCACAAAAGATCCTCTTATTTGAAAGATGAGAGGCAAGAATGAGAAAAGCACAGGGAATCAGAATTAAAGAGGAGCATGCAGGAGAAAGATCAGTGCTGTGGGGTAATACACCTTAGTCATTCTGCTCTTTTTGAAAGAATCTCTCAGCCCTCTTCCCATTTCCAGTTGAACTATCTCTCCAGTTGAAAACTATCCAAATTGTTTTGGTCCCTATTTGCAGAGAAGTTTTCTGATGAAGCATTCCTGTCACACCAAGAAACGAGCTGCAATTACATACGCCTGCTAAGTTATCTAGGAATGCAATACAAACAAGTGGCCAGCCCTAGCACAAGCAGATCCAACAGCCACAGCTGTCTGACTTAGGACCACTTTCATCAGCATAATTTGACCCCAGGACACCTGAGATAAAAGGATGTAACACAGCCCCATTGAAGGCTCAGAAATTTGTCCTGCTCCTATGCAGTATACCAAGCAATTATCTTTGGTAATATCTACCTAAACCTAAAGGTCTTGTGTCAGGTAGCTGGATTCACTTCTCCAATACATCACATTCTGCAGTTGGGACCAAGAAATGCAAACTGCTAAACTGTGGGAAACAAGCTATTGAGCTGAGCAACACCTCTGCCTGCTTCATCAGAGACTGAGCACAGGAAAAAACCATCTTTCTGCAGAGATGGCTATCCTGGCCCTGGCAGTATCAGTCAGCCCTGCTTTATCCTGGCACCAGCAGCCTCATTCCATGAGCAGACAGCTCCCAGTTTTTAACTCAGAGTTACTCTTTCCAACTGAGCAGACCTATGCTTAAAACCCCAGCCTCACAGTTTGATCTGTGAGCTGACAGCACTCAAGGTTACTACAGACACAGAGGAGGAAACATTACATACCAGCAACACTACTGGAGACACTCAAGAGTGCGTTCTCCAGTCCTGGTGGATATAGCAGGCACCTGCCTGCTCTCATACACCCGCCCATGTTCAGAGACACCTTGGGCTTGTGCAAGTGAAGGAGGCAATGCAGGGTGGATTTTGTTTTCAGCAGGTACTACACTAAACCATTACTTGCAGAGATACTAAAAAGCCAGCTCTGATCACATGTTACAGTGATTAGCTGCACTGGGAGTGTCACAAAAACATGGACTAGTGGTGGGGTGGAGCACAGTGACTGCTGATGATTATGAAGTCTCACATACTACCAGCCAGAAAGCACCAAGCCTTCTCTGCCTTTATATCCTGTGCAGCACCATGGTTCCTCAGCCATTCCTCTCATGTCACATTGGGAAATGCTGCAGTGGGATCTCACAGATGGTGGGATCCAGGAGCAGTAAGAAGATGCTTTCCCCTCCAATCCTAGCAGCCCTGAAGCCTATTAGTTAACAGCAGGAGCAACCAGAGACCTGGAGGATGGGAAGGGACATGGCGCAGTCTCCAGGCATGTTCTGTGTCAAGCTGGTGTTGCTCCTCTGGACAAGGCGGGGGGCTTTCAGTTTTTCTGACACACTGGGTGCTTCCAGGAGCTCCATGGCAAATGCAGGCCTTCTTCACCTCTCTCCACATTCACAGAATAACAAGTGTTCCCATATCAGAACATGTGCAAAGAACTTCACATTACCCAAGAAAAATTTCCAGAGCTCCTTGGGCAAACATAGCCCAAGATGGCCACAAGCAGGGACAGCCACCAAGGCTTTGCTGGCCCATTAACTGGCTTGTCCTCGGTGCTAGAGGTCAGCAGGCACTAAACCAACTCAGAACAAGCCTTTCTGCACATGCAGGCTCCTCACTGGGAAGGGCTGGAAGAAGCAGAGTTAAACAGAAACTGAATGTGGGCAAGATGTGCGCTGAGATACCTTTCCTTGAGAGCTGTGATGGGATCAGGGAAAGAGTAGATTCTCAGCAGTCAGCATGAGCATGCACGGCAGCAAGGAGCACCGGGCATCCAGGACTGCATTTGTTCATGTAGCCACTGTAGTCATCCAGTCCCTTCTCTCTGTGGCACAGCCAGGCAGGGAAAATAGGAAGCGCTGGACTGTTTGGCTTAAGCAGATGATCATCTCCCAGAGTGAGATGACATATTTGGCTTGTACCTTGGCGAAGCACAGGTTAGTCTTGTAAGTTATGCAGAGCTTTTTCTAGAGCTCCAGCCAGTGCAGAGATGCCTGCCTCATCCCAGTTGAGACTGCAGGCTGCCTGTGCGCAAAGACAACTTCCTCCTACTGATTCCAGTAGGACCAATCAGGTGCTGCAGCCCTGTGCAAGCACAGCAATTGCTTCCTACCTCACAAGGCCAAAAACACCCTCAGAGAGCTGGGTTTCCGAAGACAAAGCTGTCATAATACAATGTATCACCTCAAACCTCAACAGAAAATTCAAGGTATCAAAATGAAACAGCCAAGCCAACAAGAGGAGAAACTTGAGCTTAACTAATCACCCCGCTTGATCTTTACTCCAAGATCAGTGAATGGTAAAAGTGCCTCACAAGCACAGTATTGACAGCTGAGTTACTGCGCTACAGCAAGAGCAAAGGAAGTCCAATGCAGAACTGCCGATAAAGCAACAAGCACCCGTTCACCTACCCTGCTCTATGCAGCCTGCTCCACACAACTAGCTCTTTGAGCCCAACGTGGAGGTAGCCCACCACACGTGGAGTAAAGCTGACCTATGGAAGTATCAGCCCCACATGGTGAAGCATCCTCTCAGTTTGGCACTCATATTCCCATTCCCCAAATCGAAACTTGTGCATTCTCAGAGCAAGAAGCACATGGGTTTTGCTATTCAATATGCAGATATCAGGTTCATGCAACAGTAATATCTGTGCATGAGTGTCCTGCTCCACACACAAACTCAGAAGAACAGACCCACCCTGGCAGCCCAGAGAAGCCAATCAGATACCATCCTCCTCAGGCAGCAAGCAGGGAGAAACAGCAAATGGGGCTTTGCAAACACAGCTGCTGCTAGATTTCAGTTTAAACACATTCAAACTCATCACACGCCCTCTTAAGCGCCATGTCTCCAGCTGGCCTCTAATCCACATTTGCCCTGGCAAAAATGCCATCTGTTTGCCAAAGAAAAGTGTGAAAATTTGCAGGCTTTTTCTAAACTGAGAGGGCCTCTCTCTAGCCTCCAAAACCCATGTAGCTACATATTGCACACAGCAAAGTACATGACAGGATCTGACAGACGTTCAAAAGGACCACCTAAGAGCAGAAACTCCCTTCCTGCACTCACTTGAAAGGAATCAAGAGCTAAACGCATGGGAGGAAAACCACAGTCTCAGCAAGTACTTAACAGCGAAGAAAGCACCAGTCAGGACAGTCTGCAAATCAGTTTTAGACTTCAAGCCAGATCAAAGCCAATCAATCAGACATCTCAAATTGGCATTCACAGCTCAGCAGTGAGTAACCTCAATTCCCTTCATCTCCAGTTTGTGGCGATGTTTTGTTTGCATTAGAGAGAAGTCAAAAGTAAGCACAGAAGAACCATCAGAGTGCTCCGAGATAAGAAGCTGAAAATGGCAAATTGTGGCACAGTAGCCAAAACCAGCCCAAGCACAGAAGGGCTTTAGATGGCTGCAGAAGCAATGATAATTTATCAAAGGAAATTAGACCATAAGTCAAAAATTGAGGTAGCCACATCTTGCCAAGTAACCAAAGTTAAGATTTTGAACTGCCCTGGGGAATGCAAGTAGAAAACTTTTGCCTTCAGATTCAGGCTGGGAAAGATGTTAAAATTTTTGCTTGTTTGTTTCAATGAAGGAAAAGGCAACAAAGCAGGCTGTAGAAACAAAGGCTGCTCCCCTACAAAAATCTTATCTCCTGCTTCCATGTCTTTCCTGGCTTGCTCACCCTGTCGCTCTCTCAAAAAGTGAGCTGGACACGTTCTGACCACCAGGGCTGCTATTACTGCTGTGATCAAGGCTGTTAGGTTTCTGAGAAAATGTCAAGCAGCTCTTGGGTAACACGAACACTACACAAAATCAGAGAACTTCATTACTGCCAAATTTATCAAGCTCTTCAGTGTCCCAAGAAAATCAGTGCTGAACCTTTTGCTCACTGGAGAATGAGAGAAGAAAGAAGCTTGGTAAACTCAGGACTCCTACCAGATTTGAGAGCAAAAAAGTTTTTTCAGGCTCTGGCCATCCACAGAAATAATTGTTTCAACCCAGAACATGCAAAACCAGAAGGGAAAACTTCTGGAAAGCACTCTCTGGATCAGCCCCAAGCTCTGGGGCTTGGCTGTCCTGTGTCTGTATGCACAGACAGTTCAGTGTACAGGCCCCTGTCCATTCTTCCGATAAACCTTCCTGCGTTTGACCGAGTCAAGGCAGGTTCCTGGCAGACTTGAGCAGTGGCTACTCGCTCAAGTGCGCAGGGATCATCTTCCTCAGGAGAGGAAGGTTATACATCGCCAGTTCAAGGTGATCTTCAGATATACTGCTGCTTACCTTGCAAGAGGACACCGTGCAGTTCACTGGCAACCCTACTTGCACTGCAGCTCCAGTACAGTGGCAGGTCAAGTTACCCTCCAGAAACGCTCTTCTACCTGACCTCAGTATTAAGCTCTGTAAAATAAGACTGATTTTCCCACAAAGTGGCATAGACAAAGATACAGAGGAAGAGAGAACAGCACTAGCTTCTGAGAGAACAACTCTGTGACAACACATGATCCCTAAGTTCCTACACTGGAAATACCCTGCTTTCTGCACTGGACCACGGATGGAGGAACAATCTCCTAAATATATGGGTACGGATTTACCCTGGTCAACTCCGCCAAAGTCAGCAAGAGAAAAAAAGTCCTCCTACACCCTCACCTTCAAGAGATTGGAGGAGCTGAGAGTGAGCTGAGGAGACAGCAGTTCAACTCATGACTGAGCTCTAGAAGCCAGCAACGTCTCATCGCTTGACTAGCCCCTGTGAAACTTCAGCACCAGAAGCAACACAAGGAGGAGTTGATCTCTCCCACACTGCCAAACCCAGCTCAGAGCAGTGCTGGATAACCCACCAGCCACACCAGCTGCCAGGCTGAGCTAGAGCTTTCCTGCTGGCACAATTTAGATCAGGACAGGCTGAGGATCGATGGAGATAAAGGCCAAAGCATCCCACTTCCTGACCCACTTCACACACCATCTTGTCATCGAGAGCCAGACATCCCCGGCTGCCATCTCAGTGAAAAGGGCTGAACAAGCTGAGAAAAGGCCATGTGCTCCTGGGAGCTGGCAATTATTTTAGAGCACTTACTGCATTTCTGCTCTTCTGATGTCCTGTTTCCATAGAAACAAGGCCTGGAAATGGCAGACATTTCTTTTTTAATCAGTACTTCTTTTCTCCCCACCAACTTGAAGACAACTTGCATCCCTGGAATACAGCTGCAGCAGGTGGGGCGGCATATGCCACTCCATTTTAGAGATCCCAGCACACCACTGTTGCCGGAGAACACGGTGTTCGCAGGACGGCAGCCACCTCGTCCCGGAGGTCAGGGCCGCGCTCTCCTGGGCCCTGCTAACACACAGGGCCTCTGGGCTCAGAGTGCCTCTGCACGCTCCCCCCCAGAACTGGAAATGTTTCTCCGTCCCTTACGGCACTGGATGTTGAAAGTTAAAAGCAAGACTGCCCGTGACCGAGGGAAGCTTTCTGGGAAGCATTCACAGAAACAGCTAGCGCTGTCGGATGCCTCTGCATTCAGGAAGTCCTGTCTTGTAACAGCTGGGTCCTTTTAAAAGCAAATGATGCCGGTGGCATCCAGAATCACCAGCCCTTGGCCATGGGGTGTCCAGAGTCACCAGCAGCTCTTGCTGCCATTTCTTCTTTTCCTTCTTATCATTACAGGAGATGTAAGTGTCATGAAACAGACCAAATCAAAAACACAGAGCAGAAAAAAAATCCTACTGCAGTATAAGAGGTTGGGCAAAGAGAACAATAAAACTTTCTAGGAGGCTGCAGGCTTGGCAGGATCTGAAAGCCTGCTGACCTAACTCAAACACAAAACACACCGGCAGCTGCCAGGAGTTAGCAGCTTCACAACCTTCTACACAACCATGATTGAACTAGGCCCGCCACAGATCTGCTTTTCCTGTACACGAACTTCAGGCCTCAAAACAATGAAGCAAATACACACAGCATCTGGGCTAGATCCCATTTGCGGAACTGGGCAGTCAGTTCTGGGCCTGGTACACCACGCGACGGCAGCCCACATCCCCCAGAACTGGAGCTGGGCACAGCGCTGGGGAAAGGCCTCTCTCCCAGACCCTGAGGAAGTGAAGCAAGGCAATGACAGATCTGGCATGCCCAGGAAACCTGGCAAGCTCATGGGTGACTGAAATAAGCCCAAAACAATACATCAGACTCTTTGCTTGGTCAGCAGCAAGAGAGAAGGAAAACAAAACATGCTGTATCAGAGCTGTTCTTTCTCTCTTTTTTTCTTTAAAAGACATACTGTCACTGATTTGTCCAGAAAGTTTGCAGTTACATGTAACACCGGAATTACCAAAACCAAGACAGTCAAACCATCTCTCTGCAGATTTAATGACCTCACAAGCTAGGCTAACAAACAAGGTCCAGAGCTTGACATGGGCTTTCTTGCAAGCCCTTGGGCAAACCACTTGCTGCCTCTCATTTGCCTGCCAGGGGATAGGAACACAAATCCTTGCAAAACCTTTGCACGAGCTTGACTTTCGTGATGTCTGAGCACAAGCTGTCTGTGTCCCACTGGAGAGCAGAGCCAAGATCACTCAACCTCCTTTGCTCTTTCACCTGCTAAGTCAATTACTCAGCAGTACCAACATCCCAGCAGAGAGAGGGAGCAAGATAAGGAAAAGCAGCTATAAAACCACTGTAGCTGGCTGTGTCTCAGGGCTTGGACGCATTGAGCAGAGTTGTGTTAACTGTCTGGGCATGCTGCAAGCCTGCAGCAAACAATTTGGAGGTTAGCTCCCTTCCCTTGAGGGCTAAATGAACTTGACTCTATTCGCTGTGGGCTAAAAGCATGCAAAGACAGACTCTGAAGCAGTAGTTTCATGTGTCTGAGGTCTCAAAACCTAAGCTGTGGCTTTTTACACTGTCAAGGAGTTGTTTGTATCACTGGTTCCTGCTTGGTGAGGAGCCCCAGCCAGAGCAGCCAGGTGGCAACCGCCTGCTCACTGACAGCACCTCCAAGAGCCATGGAGTTACCTGGTAGGGGACTATACAGGGCTGCTTCTCCCCAGTGCCCCACCTGCACCAGTCACTGTAAAAGATTCTGACCGGGTCTTTTGACAAATACCCAGCCCTGCTATGGATGCCAGGCCAGACTTTCCTCAGTTTCAGGACTGAGGCCAGCATGAGCAAAACAGGAGTCAATACGACCACCGCAGACTTGCTCACTAGAGCTCCCGCGAGGCAACAGAAACAGGACCAGGAGGAGCAGGCCCCAACAGCCACGCGGCATGAGAAGTTTATTCTCTGTGGAGGCACGGTACTGCCTGTAAGAGAGTTGAGTACATGTCCTTCTCCTTGAGCAACACTCCCCCTGGGCCAGACTTCAGGAAATCCGAGCTTTTTTCCCCATGTCCAGCTCAGTGTTACAAGAGCTCTTTTGATTCTGAAAGGAGAATACTATCCACACTGAGTGTATTTTCATCAGGCTAACGCTTATCTACCTGTTATCTATACGCAAAGGAAAGAAGCGGGGAAGAAAGGTAGCTTATCACTTTCTGATGCCTCAGCCAAAAAACATGTATTTTTCAGTCTTAATCTCCACTGCAAATGCAACTAGAGTTTTCCATAACATCCTGGGGTTTCAAATCTAATCCAAATCAGACCTCAACAGATCACAACCAGTTCAGCAACGTTCACAGTCCTTTGAATATACACCAATTCCAGCCTGTTCAGGCTGTTAAGTATTACTTTAGCAAAGACTGTTTCCCATGCCCATCACTACAGAGCTGTTCTTTGACACAGACCTGGGCAGATGCTTTGCAGTATGTAGGGCACCTGGGTATCCAAACACCAGAAGAAATGACTTGACCCCTCTTTGTCCATAGCAAACCTATGAAAGCACAGAAGCGCCACTGGATTTGATTTTGAAAGCCCACCTGATGACTACATGGACCCAGTTCTGAGGTGTGCTGTGTATTTGCTGTTCCTCTAAACACAACGGTACTTTTTCTCACGTTCATTATCTGCGTGTGCGTGTACAGAGGGAGATCAGGAAGGAACAAGGCTCAAGCGTCAAGGTGCACGCCAAGAACCAGCACCCCCAGCTAAAGCTTCGAGACAACCACTGAAGTATCACACAACAAAACGACGGAACCAAGTCCCACCTTTCACATCCTGCATCATGCCTTTGAACGAGGTCAAACAGCCTACTTCACAACGCAGTGCCAAATACTTTCAGGCAGTCCCAGGATGCTCTCCCCAGGCAATCTCAATTAAACAGGAAGCTGCCTTATCCTGCAGTCACAAGCTGTTCTTCCGAGTAGTGATTTAAACCTGCTCTGGCCTGGAGATACTCACTAAGAAAACAGGCTTCTCCCCTTCAGGCCACTAACCGGTAGGAGGCAAAGCTGCTCTCTACCATCCACCTCCCCAATCCCACAGAGATGGCAAAAGGCAAGGAAAGCTCTGCAGAGCAATATATTTCACTCCTTACCCTCTGCCTCCTGTGAAAGCCCCTTTCTCTCCTCTGCACGGTGCTCTCCACTGCAGAAGTCTCTTGCACAGCACGGGGCCAGACCTCCCCTGGCACTGCAGCATTACCAGGTCACCTCTTGAACGACACTGATTCACTTTGCAGACACGCCTTCCACCAGCAACTGGTTCCTACCACCCCTACCATACTTCCTTGCTCTACCACACCCTTGGCATCACTGGGAAGTCCAGCTGAGCCGGTAATGACAACAGACTCGCTCCCTTCCCTCCAACCCAGCGCTATAACATTTCAGCAGCTACATCTTTGAAATGCTCAGCACTTTACATGCAGCCCAAGGCCTTCCTTCTCTGCCCCCCTCCCCGAAACAGTGCACACAACAGCCATCGCAGCGGCTGAAACGCTAGAGAATAATCACAAACTCACTTCGCTCAGTGCGCTGCAGCATCGTGAACACATTCCCCTGAGCAGCCCGCAGCAGCGTGGTGAAGCCGGCGGAGCCTGGCGCAACAGCCTTGCCAGCAGCCAGAAGTGCAGCATGAGGCAGGGCGTGGGGCAAAGGGCGGGCAGGATGCCTGAGAGACATCTGGCAGAAGTAACCCAACACAACCTGGGCAGAAGGAACCCAGGTGAAAAAACAAAAAGGGATTACCTCAGCTACTACTTGACATTTTGCAGAAGAACTGCAGTCCCCAGAACCAGAACTGGCCCAAATCCAAGGCTCACCCGGTCCCAGCAGAAACAAGCCGGGGCCTAATCGACCCTGCCCTTGTCAAACACGTCGATCCGTTTTCCCCGGCCCCCCCGGGCTCAAGAGGCCTCTCCCCACCATGCACTCTCTACTCTTCCCCTCATCAAAAGCGCTTTCGGCCACTCGAAAGCCCGAGCTATCGCTATAAAAATATTGACCGTTTCACCAAGCCCTCTCCAGGCGCAGGTTTCCGGGTCGGCTCCGCGGAGCGAGCGCTGGGAACCGGGTCCCGCGGGGCCGCGCGCAGGCCCGGGCGCTCCCGCAGCGCCGCGCGGCAGCTCGTCGCCGCCGCGCCGGGCCCCGCCAGCCGCCCCGGCCCCGGGCGCGCTGCCCCGGACACCTCCGCCTCGCGACGGCCTCGCCCTCCCCGGGGCCCGCGGCGCGGCTCTCCGCCCCGTCTGTCTGTCCGTCCGCCCGCCGGGCGCGGCCTCTCGCCTCGCCCCCCCCCCGCGGCAGGCGGCAGCCGCGGAGCTGCGGCCGGGAGGGCTGCCGCCGCCGCCGCTGCCACCCCGGCCCCGGCGCCACTCACCGGGCCGGGCGGCTCCGGGCCGCGCTCAGCGCCGCGCGGCCGCCCCCGCCGCCGGGCGCCGCCCGCGCGCTCCCGCCGCCATCCCGCGCGCCGCGCCGCGCCGGCCCCCTCGTCCGCCCGCCGCACGCAGGCGCGTCGCCGGGCGGCGTAGGGCGGGGCCGCCGGCCGCCCGGGGGCGCGCGCGCGGGGCGCCGCACGGGCACGCGCGTGTGAGCGTGCGGGGCAGGGCGCGCGTGAACGGCTCCCGGGCACTGCACGTGCACGTGCACGAACGCGTTTGTGTGTTCGCACAGGGCTTTCACGTGCGTGTGTCTGTGTGAGCGCGCACAGGGCATGAGCATGGGCATGGGCGTGCAAACAAGTGTGTTCACACAGGACATTGCCTGTGCCTGTGTGTGTGCACATGCAACTTTGTGTGAAGGGCATTGTGTGCATGTTGCATGTACACACCTGCATGTGCATTGCATGTAAAAGGCATTGCACACATGTATATGCACACATATGTATATTTGCATAGCACATTGCACATTCATGTGTATATGTGCATGCATGTGTGTTCAGGGAATTGCACACACGTGTGTGCACAGGGCATTGCATGTGCACAAGTGTATGTGCGCACATGTGTGTGTCTACAGGGCATTGTACACACATGTACATGCACAGGTATGTGTATTTGCTCAGGGCATCGCACATGCCTGTGTGTCCACATGTGAGTGGATGAAGGGATGTACAGCGTACTGCATGTGCATTTACATGCACACACACATGTGTGTGTATAGGGCATGAAAACAGGTGTGCATGTGCCAGGGTATTACATGAGTGCGCGCATCTGTGTGTGTCTACAGCGCATTGCACATCTGTGTATGTAGTGCATTGCACATATGCACATAAATGTGTGTTTGTGGGTGTTTGTGCACGTGGGTGCAGGAAATTGCATGTCAGTGCATAAGGAATTGCATGTGTGGGGGTTCAAGAGCTCACAAAAGAAGCTGGGTATCTGAAGGGGAACCCATGAGTGCACATGTTTCTAAGGGACCGTGAGTGTGTGTGTGCGTGTGGGTGCATGCAAGGGCTCACTCACGTGTGTCTGTGTCTAGGGGCTGCCTGTCTGTCGGGCCGAGAGCTGCAGGTGTGTGTCTGTGCTGGGGTCATTCCTTTGCATGCAGGGGCTCTTGTGTGCGTGAGGCAGTGCTTGACCTGTCCCTGTGCCAGCATGCAGAGCTCAGACCCCCACCAGTGCTGACCCTCCCTGCCAGCCCCACAGCAGAACCAGCTACTCCCCTCGAAGCCCAGGTTCTGCAAAGTCCCTGGGTTGTTGTCATGCGTGTTAGCTGATGGCCTGAACTTTCCTCTGCAATCGTTTGGGCTAGAAATGTCTTTATCTGCAGGGCTGGAGCCCAGACGCTCCTACACAGTCTGAGCCCTGGCACAGCACGTACGTGAGGCTGGACTGGGAGGAGACAGGCAGAAAAGCGCACGTCCCTTTTGCACCGCCCTGCCCTCCTTCCCCTCACTGGAAAGGACCAGCATCCTCCTGTTTCGGGGAGCAGGATGACTGCGTGTCCCTGCAGCTCTCTGTCCCAAGCCTGGAAGGAAGAGCTGGCTGAGCTGTGGCCTCCCCCAGTTTTTTGGGCCGACCGTACTTCAGCATGAGCTGAGCTGACTCACTTGCTTTGGAGTGAGCCAGCCGTACTCATGGGAATGAAGCTGTTTGGGGGCTACTTCAGCTACCAAGTGGCGTCTTCTAGATAAGGATAAAAGGGCTGAATGATGAAAGGATTTTACATGGCTCACGTCCCAGAGCCTGGCCCCACTCCAGGTGGCGGTGAAGGAGCACAGCCCGTTGCGCCACTCTGCCCGCTGCCGTGTCCTGACGCCACCATCCACCAGTTTGGCAGGAAAAAGGGACTTAAAGGAGAAAACTGTGATGAAAACTGGTGCTGATAACAGAGAAAACTGACGGGGGAAAAAAATTGACTTGGCCACGTTACCGAACGTTACAGAGGGTGATGGAGGAAGAGGGGCTGGGGAGAGCAGCAGGGAGGCAAAGAGCCCCGTGTCCGTGGCAGAGATGGGGACCACGTACACGGGGTTTTACAGGCACATGCTATGGGAGTGCCAGCCTTCACCCGAAGATACACCAAGAGACCTGCTTAGGTCCATGTGTGGTCAGGAGTCAAAAAGCAGCCAGGAGACAGGCTGCAGCGCCCCAGCCGCCCTCGCAGGCACGAGGCCGCTGTGAGGCTGCAGCCCTGTTTTGCTGCCTCTGCCCCCAGGTGCCTTGGCCATGATGCCGTTTGGCTCCGTGCAGGCCGCAGCAGCTCAGGTCGCCCACCTGGGTGCTACCAACCCCCCACGAGGGGGTTTCAGATGCCACGATCTCCCCTTCCCCCTGACCCACACGGGGTGTGAACGGCCTGCGCATGTGCACCAAAGCTCCTGTCCGGGCAGTGCCATGGCCTCCGGCAGCTATCTGGGGAAAAACTGTGACCCGCGGGCCAGCACATTGGCCTTGAGCAGCTTGCCTTTCTCGATAAGATAAAGAGAAGCAATTTTTCCTCGGTCTCGGTTTAGATTAATACCAGAATGACTGCTTTGATCTCAGCTGCTTTGGAGATCCTTTTCTGCTATGACCTTTTTGTCTCAGTAGGGTTTTTTTGGTAGTCATCCACACTCTGCTGCCCAACCCCCAGAAGATGAGTCTGTCCACCAAAAAAAGAAAAAAAGCAAGACAAGGGTGATGCTTTCTCAATAGCAGAGTGAGGAAGCTGCAGTATCAGCTTGAAAACCAGCACTATGAAAACAAAGAGTAAACACCCCGTGATTGCACTTGCCAGGACTTGTCCTGCAACGGCAGGGGAGACTCCACACACCAGGGACGGAAGGTCTTGGCTCAGAGGCTTTGCCAGCAATGATCCCACTGCAACACGGACTGTAGTGTGTCCCAGCTCTCCTGTGTGGCAGAGTCGGTGGGATTTGTAGAAGAAAAGCTGAAAAGGAAGCCACCAACGCAACACAGCAGGAGGAAAGGGGGAAGGGTACAGCACCTCCTTTTATGAAGGATGAAGTGTCCCCACTGACTTGCCTGTATTTACCTCCCAGCAGTGAGTGTCCTCCTCTGACTGCAGTATGAGATGTACAGATACCGGCTGCTCCCCAGCACCCATCTGAAGAGCGCGGCCCTCTGCAAAGCGATACAGAGATCACTCCCAGCGCATCCCTGGATTTTTCAACAGACACAAGTGGAGCAAGAAGCCTGTCTCCCAGAGGAAAGCAAGCAGCTACAAGGATCTGCCCATGCAGAAAAACTTTTCTACTCGCACTCATCTACTAAGCAGCAAACAGCAAAGTTGATTATTAGGCTCAGAAAGAAGAAAGAGTTATCACAGCTCAGGGAGTTACTATTCCTCAGCAGAGCTGCATGCATGCGCACTTTGAAATGTGAATAATGCATATTAGCCGTGTGCAAGGATAGCATGTGCTTTCCCAATGAGTACGGCCCAGCTGGCGGCTGGTACACTCCAGCTGATGGCTAGAAATGTCTTAATTTGCTTTCCCCCATCACTTGTAATCATATTGCACAGCACCCACATGATGCTTGTATTCTACTGCAGACACAAAATGAATTGCATGAGTGCAGCTCTCTCACCTTCAGGCTTGAACCCCGTTGCTCACTGTAGTGTAGGCAGACACACACCACATCTCAGGTGATGCCCACAGTACGCTGCAGTAGTTCATCTGTCTGTCAAAATGCAGAGTTTTACTAGTAAAATCTCCCCTACCCATTCTTTGATTCTGGAATAAGGGTGGCTTTCAGAGTTTAGTTTAAAAATGAACATTGGCACAGTGGAAATAGACACTGTCCTAGTGGCATAACTGTCCTTTTGGGGCGCCAGGCTGTTCTAACATCAAGGTTTAAATTTGTACTTCAATATAAAAATAAGTGGAGACAAGCAGGCAGGGCTGAGGAAGAGTCCATCCTTGGGATTTAATCCTGCTCAGAGCTGAGCTCCTTTGTCTGAAGTAATGCAAGCGGGAGTCTGCAGACCATCAGCAGTAGGTGGTTACAGCCCTCTGAAATAGTCTCGATGCCAATCTAAAGTGCGGGGAACAGGCCAGGAGAGATTGGCAGTGTGATTCTGATGCTGAAGAATCAGCTGAAGAGGCAGCCAGGGCCTTTGCAAGCCAAGCCCTCAGAGCTGGACAGAGCCACCTCTGCTGCCTTCCCCACCCCTGCTCTGGCCCTGGTTTGACCCTTTCCAATTACTCCTGCCTCATTTTTCCCCTTGACCTTCTCCATTGCCTCATTCAAGTTCTCTCCGTGCCTGCCTTTGAAGGAAAGAACAGAAAATTAGCGATATTGCAACGAGCCACAGTCAGTGGCATTTCTGCGATGCAGTTTCACACTCAGGACTGGGAGCTTGCTGTACTGGTTTATAAAGCAGTACACCCATGCTGGAGCAGAGAAGCAGATGAAACTCATAGGACATTGCAAGAAAATGGCAGTAGGGTATAAAGATCGAGGGTCTGATTGGATTTTGGAAACCTACTAACTATATTTCTGCTATCTTTTGGTCACTTACTTGTTCAGGAGAACACTGGATCAAGCTGTTCACCACACCTTCCCTTGAAGTCTGTCACCACACCCCCATTTCCCTGGGTCAGATTCTGGCCCAGTTACTCCTGGAGGGTAATTCCTGATGCCATCCCATCAAAACCAGCACGCATCTCACGGCACCGGCTGCTGCCCATGAGGAGGCAGCCGGCAGCCTCTGATGCATTGCACGTGGCAACACCTTCTAATGCTGAGCAACGCCAGGCTGCATGTTCCTGAATCGTGACTGCGACAGTCTGCAGGATGGACCCCCAGGCTGTCAGGCTAGTGGGCTTAAGGTCCCACCATTCCTAGGCCAGGTAGGATGACCACCCTCAGCATCTCCCCAGGGAGCTTCATTTAGCTAATGATGGAGCGACAAGGCAGCATCGAGCACAGGACAGGAACAAATAAGGTCAGGCCCTTCCTGCCCATCAGCCTCCCATAAAGCCTGCTTTTTCCTGCTGGATTTTGGAAGGTGTAAGAGGATGTCTGCAGAAGAGGCTCGTGCCACAGTATGGAGGGTACACTCGCCAGTGGGCTGACAACATGCTGCCTTCCTCCTCAGTCCGATTCAGAAATCCTGGCGTTGTGTGTCCCATACCTCGTTTCCCAATGAAAGGCATTTTAAAGGTTATGGTTAGTACCAGGAAAACATCCCGTCTGTCCAGTCCAGGCAGTGCCTCCCCTGTCCCACTCTCCCTCCTGATCAACATCATATTTCCCTGGATAGGCGCATCCCATCAGCAGCAGGGTCAGACACAAACAAGCACAGCCAAGTTCTGCAGGCACCATTTCCTGTTTTATACTAATCTCTTCCCACTTGCTGCAATATTGGATGTGGCAACAGGGAACCTTATTTATTACATTAGAGCGCCACCTCCCAGGAAGAGGAACACTAGGATTTGGTGTTTCTCATTAGAGCAAGGGACTGGCTCGGGCACCTGTGATGGGAAAGATGTTCGCTTCGAGAAGCCTAGTGTGAGGAGTGTTAAGTCCCCAGACTGCAGGTGGGCTGAGGCCAGGGGATGGCAGGAATCATTAAAGTGCCTGCAATATCTCCCTGCTCCAGGAGGAGGCACTGCCATGCAACCTCCTGCCTAACGCTTAGGATGTTCTCGCCAGCATAACCTCAAGGATTTGCTAATGTTTAAGGGGATCATGTGCACACACACACAGATACTTGGATCTTCCCTGGTTACACGCCCGGGGGTCTGCTCTGAGCAGCAAGGCAAGGTGGAGACAGAACCATTTTTCTTGGAAACACTGGCGACATAAAAGGAGAAGGGATGGGGGGTCCCATTTGATGTCATTCTAGGGAAAGATGTGTCCTTAACACTTCCCAAGCAAGACACTGGCAGTTCCTCCAGCTCCAGTCTCCCTGGCACCTGGAACACCAAAGCAATGGTAAAGAAGATGCTTAACTTCTCAGCATTCCCATGAAGGACAACTGCACAGGCTCTAGGGAGGAGAGGCTTTTCATCCATTCCTTGTTTCTCCTCCTGCTCCCCTGCCTGCATCCTTGCCCCCTCCTAGCTAGAGGTTACCCTAGCTCTTGTGGGCATTTGTGCCACCTCTTGGCAGGGGAGAGCTGGGAAGCGGAGCAAAAGGAGGAGGGAAGCTTGGGTGAAGGGGGCTGAACTGGGGCATCTAAAAAATGATATTGCTGTGTTGCCTGAGTGCGGGTGCTTGTTGGGGCAAGAACCCAGCTCTTTTCTCCTGGGGCCGCGATTCCCTCTTCCTCTCCCCTGCAAGGCATGCCTGCTCCGGTCTTGGCTGGCAGGTAAGAGTTTCCCAGCTCTCTGCCTGTGTTCACGTGCTCAGCATGCAGCTCCAGTGTCTCCCCCACTTGAGGATCCCCCACAGCAGGGATGGCTGGCTGTGCATCCCAAAACCATAGGTACAGCCACAAAGGCCTCACTGGGCTTCAGCCAGGGGAGACACAAAGGGAGGAAGGACTCCCCTTGCAGTGCTCAGCCACGGGAAAATTTTCATTCATGGCTTGTTGGGCTGGGAAGGTTGGGATGGGAAGAAATTTTTCATCCCCTGCTGCTCTTCCCAGTCACTGCTCTCCTTGAAGTGGGATTTTTCTGGCAGAAGTCTGCAGGGAGCTGCTGTAAGCTCTGGTCCCACTAACCTGCAAAGAGTCCTGGGAGCTGAGCGAGGAGCATCCTTGCCACCTTTGCCTGCATCCTCCTTCCCTGCCCTGCTACACTGCCATTCTCCGGCATGGTGAAGATGTGCCTGGCAGTATCTGTTACTGGCATTCTTCCACAGCCGCTAGAGCATCCCAGGCATGCTGTGATCAGAGAGGTGATGAACATGGCCTTCATTGCCCAGAAGGCAGCACAGCACAGGCAATGCAAGAGCAGCGTTCTCCACACCACCTCAGCAACAACCGGATGGGCAGATGAGCTGCTTTCCTCGCACGGCACACTCCCAGGCAGCCAGTCTGTGGAAGTGACTTCCACTTGCAAGGGCTGAATGTGAACTGGCAATTTAGAGAGGAAAGGCTCCTGATACCTTCCCATGGCTCAAGCCATCCTCTGTAGCACCACTGCGAAAGTTGTATCACCTTACTTCAGCAGCAAAGGGGTGTGTAAATGCAAAGAAATAGCCTAATCTCATTAATAGCAATTAAAGAACTGGCAGCTTTGGGTACTCCGTGAAGATCAGCATTCTCAGATCTGTGCCAACAAGACATATGCTCGACTGATGGCTGCCATTCTGGACAGACAGGGATGAGATAAGGGAGACATAACTGACTAGATGTTGAGGAGATGCCTGAAGGCAATATATACCGCTCTTTCTGCTGCCACCCTTGCTAACTGCAGGTCCCTGCCTAGCACAGTAGCACATACCTTCCTCAACACATAAAGGCCAAATCCTGCAAGCTCCTGTTAATTGCAGAGGGAGCTGGATCGTGTCCTAAAAGTTTAGCCATTTGCCTTCTCCAAGACCTGTTCCTGGAAGAGTGAATCCAACCAGCTCTAAAGCTTTCAGTGGAGATTCAAACCTCTGTCACCCACCCTCCCATCCTGCAGAAACAGAAAGCATTGCAAGGAAGAGTGTTAAAATCTCACTTAAAACATTGCTTTAAAAGAAACCGAAGAAACTGCAGTCAGTGTTGCTGGCTCAGTGAGGGTGGGCAGTTATATGGTTTACATTTCATTTTCTAAACCTAACAGAGTGCCTAAGTAGAAAAAAAATTTATATCCCTTAGAGCTGCATAAAGGCAGGAAGAGGACTTCACCTGAGGCTGCTTCACCCTTTCCAATTTCCTTTCTCCATTAAGATACGGAGATGGCTGATGGCATGCGAAAAAAACAGCAGTTTCTGTCTCAGCACCAAAGGCTCCAGGGAAACAAACTGCTGAGGAGAGAAACTGTTACACCAGTCTTCCTGGTCAATTCAACAACAGGGGCATACCAGAAACCCAGCTAACTCCCTCCACCACTTAGCCAAAAATGAGAGGCCAAAGGGACCGCAGTGGGGGGGCTGGAGGTAGCAGGAGGCACGAGCAGGTCTCTGGGGGCAGCTGAGTTATCAGGGCTTTGCTGGGGCTGCTTTCAGCCACACTCATTGCGTCTCAGAGCACAGCATGGGCGTGGGGCAGCCAGAGCCTGTTACAAGCTGTGGTTGCAGACACAGCTCCCTGGCAGAGTCATGTCCGCAGGGCACCACGGTGCCTGGATTTCTGACCCTCAGCAGGAAACAAAGAACACTCCGCTTCTTCACTGACCAGCCCCTTTTTTCCAAAAGTCACGTCCAATCCTTTGCAAACTGAGCTGGAAGGCAGTGCTTTGGCATTTAAGCACGTGTCCTATTGAATAGTCTCACTGGCATCAGTGCTGAAGTCGTGTTCAGGGACCTGGGAAGATGAATGACACCTCCTCTGAGGGCTAGTTCCTGTGAGGACATGGCCATGACCTGGGCTCTGCTTCCCTTCATGGGTGATGCTGTTCCTGGGGTGGTTTTCTGCAGTCCTTGGGCACGAGGCTATCAGCCCATTGCCATTTGCACATCCAAGCAGTTTTTGAGCTGTTCCTCTCTCATCTCTTTCCACTGCTATCAGCTTGAGATTTGTACTTCTCTTCCCAGCACATACAAGGGGCATCTCCTTCTGCCTGTCCCCTTCCTCCACCCATAGGCTCACATCTCTCCCCATGATGGGAATGACAAGCATGGGTTTATGGCCAGGGCAAACTAGTGACACAGGGAGGCATCAGGGATTTGACCGAGGATAATGGAATAGATCCACGGATAGATAGAGAGGTGCATAGGGATAGATAAGCAGATCCTAATCCTTTAGGAATTTCCATATTTATAGTGCCATGCCCAGAGAATATTTTAATTTAAAACCTGGTCCTAATAGGATATAATGCTCATCTTAAGCAGTATTTGATTCTAGGGACAATTTTAAGAGTTTGGCTACAATGAAAGTTTAGACAGAAGAGTCAGCAGAGTCAAGTGTAGTGACTTACAAGGAGAGGTTTGCAGAAGCTAGTTAAGTTCTGGGTCTGTTACATCTTAGCACACACCAGAGCATAGCAGTGCATAGCAGTTCACAGTCGCATTTTTCATGAAACTCATTGGTTAGCTGTTCCTAAATTTCACAATAGAAAGCTGGTGTGAGAAGAGACCGAGGAAGTGATTTTTGCTTTTCCCCTGAAAGACGGAAAACAACCAAATGGCTTCCATCCCGGGTGAAATAAAATGCAGATCTAAGTGTACATGAACGTGAACAGGTATGAACATCCCAGCCCCATGAGTGGGTTGAGCCACAGCTAAAGTGGACATCTAGGCAATTTCTTGGGGAGTTCATGCCAAGGGGGCACCAGTGATATTGGGAGGGACAGGTGAGGAGTTCTGAATGCAAAGCTTAGGTTACTGGGAGAAGGGTAATGACTGGGAGTTCTGCAGTTGCATCCTCTGGTGGGTTCCCATTTCCACTGCAGAACCCGACAGAGAAATGGGGGCTGTGGTCTGTGACGGAGGAAATGGCAAAGGGAAGAAAGGCTCAGACTTAGAAAAAAACTAGGCGAACTTGAAAATAGAGGGAGCATCTCCAGGAAAGATGAGCTCTGTCTAAACAAAAATAAAGCCAGGCTGGTAGCCCTTAAAACAAAAACAATCATAGGGTGGTTTTAAAAACAAAGACAAAGGGGTAGATCAGTGGACAGTGGGGATGGAGAATCATTCAGAGGTAAATTCATAACTCCATCCCATTGATAAAGGAATGAGAGAAGTCAGTACAATTCAGGAACGAGACAGTGAGGAATGCTCTCCAAAGGTGAAGTCTCATTTATGCGGGACATTAGAAAAACAGGCAGCCAAGCCAAGATCAAATGCTGCTTTGCAGACGTGTGGGATCCCAGCTGAATGCAGTGAGCGGCCTGGTTTTAGATGAGGATAAAGCATCAGTGAAACCCCAGGGATGTAGTAAAGGGAACAGCCCCGGAATGAGAGTGGAGAAGAAGCTGGTGGAGGACTGGCATGTGAGAAGTGTTAAGGCAGGCACTGAATCAAGCAAGGTAAATGAATTATATGCAGTAGGAAGCAGCATGGATCCACAGGGAATGGACTGTGAACCATGGAGAATGAACAGAAGAGATTATTAAGGCTGTCCTCTAAACTGTCCAGTAAGGGTGGGGACAGTACCCCAAAATGCTAAGAGAGGCTACAAGGCCAGGAGAGCAAGGAACCACAGTATAGTGGAGACTTCAAGTGGGGAAATGTCCCAGCAAAGCCATCCTAAATGACTGCGTCTTGAGACCCTAGTTAGAGAACCACAAGAAGAGGCATCTCCTGAGCCAAAATTTGAGAAAATGTTCTGGGAAGCATCACTACATGCTCTGCCAGTCTCCATACTCTTCACCGGTCATTGGCCATAACTAATGGCAGGATCCTGGGCTAGACAGACCTTTAGTCTGATCCGGCATGGCTGGTTTTAGGCATGAGTGACTCTTGATTTAGCTCTCAGCAACAAACAGGACCTCGCTCACAGTGTTACAGAAGAACCAGTCTGTCAGAGTGAGCATAATGTAGGAAATTCAGCACCCTGCTAGGAATCCTCAAGCAATAAAGTAGGAGCAGTTAACGGCTAAAAACCTCTATAGGCTTCCTTATCTTTGCAAAAATGAACTACGTAAAGAAACTTGCTAGAAGGAGTGAAAATCAAATACAGAGGCAAAATACTCGCAAATGACAGGGAGATACCATCTAGCCAATATGGATGTGCGCCACCTAGCAAAAGAGGTTCTAATGAAATGCCCTTTTGAGCCTCCAGAAGGATAGTTTAACAGCAAAGCAAGCTATCCAAAATATAAATAATTAAATGGAATTAAAATTAAAAATATCTTCAAAAACTGACATTTTCTTTTCAAACAAGGAAAACAGCAAGATGCATAAACCCCAGCAAGTCAAAACTGCACTCAGATAGATGAAAAATATTTTGAGCATAATTTCCTTACTGCATTAATTAATTAATAACAGTATATTTTGGCAAACACATCAGAAGCAGGAAGTCTGCTAGAAACCCACTGTGGCTGGCAGGGGACTGAAATGGTGTGTGCTTGGGGCAAAGCCCGCAAACGTTATCACAACCCGCAGCAGGATGGAGGCACAAGGCGACTAACTGTGACACAGTACCTACGACTTGACCTGACCTTCACAGCACTGTAAAAGCAGTTGGCAAATTTTTAGAAGAGGCTAATTTATAGAAAGGGCTCCAAGGGGCTCCAGGAAACACTGGACTCTCATGTCTGACTTTGGTACCAGCAAAATTTGCTAAAAGCAGTAATTAAGAATGGAACC
Source organism: Apteryx mantelli (assembly GCF_036417845.1). Classification (NCBI taxonomy): domain Eukaryota; kingdom Metazoa; phylum Chordata; class Aves; order Apterygiformes; family Apterygidae; genus Apteryx; species Apteryx mantelli. Next base: position 2,139,298 of record NC_089993.1, on the reverse strand, counting down.
AGAAAACAAGCGGATAAATACAATATATTGAGGCAATGTCAGCATGGCTTTGTGGAGGGAAGTCTTGCTAGAATTAGTTGGAGGAAGTGAATAGTGGTGAATCAGGTGATATATTAAACAACAACTTTCAAAAAACTTTGAAAAAATCTCTCTCCAGAAGGTCTTCAGGGCATTAAGATGGGATGGAATAACAGTAAAATTTTGCCTGTAAATTAGCTAGTTAAAAGTGAGGAGACAAAGGGCAGGAATAAACGGACAGGATCTGTGCCAGACCTGTGCTATTCATGCACAAAGGAGAACAGACCGTGCTGATGATACAAAGTGTTTCAGAGTGGTCAAATCTAAAGCTGACTGTGAAGAATTGGAAAGCGATCTCATGATGTTGAATGGCTGAGCAGTAAGACATCAAATGTAATTCAATATAACTAAATTCAAGGCAACGTACATGGGAAGAAATAACCCTGTCTGCACGCAGCGATGGGCTCTAAATGAGCTATTAGCATTTAGGAAAGAGATCCCGGAGTCACTGTGGATAGTTCTCTCAGAATATCATCTCTGTGCTCTGTGATGGTTGAAAAAGCAAAAAGAACATTAGGAAGGGATTGCTGGGATTGCTGTAATGCGCATGCATGGTTACCGTGTCTCAAAAAGGATGGGGGAGGTAAGGCAGAGAAGGGTGAGGAAGATGAGCAGGGAGATGGAGTGGCTTCCGAAAGGGGAGAGACTAAGCACACCCTTCAGCCTGAGAGGGAGCCATGGGTGGGGGATCCAACAAGCGCTGTTGACACCAAGAAGGGAAAAAAAGGAAGAAATATTTTCCATTTCCTAGAATGGAGGCTTCAAGAACACCACAGGACCTGATACAGCTTAAAATGACAGGAAAAACTTTTGCAAACCACACATTACTACCTTGTGGACTCTGTTACGGAGGTCAGCAGTGTAAACAGAGGAAATAGGACAGTGTATAGAGGGTTGGTTTCCTGGGGCTATCACACCCCAGGAGCAGCTTCCAGCTCAGGATGTTGCTAGATCATTGCTGGGTGTGGAGGGCAAAGGGGGAGATGCCCCTTTCCTGCTCTGACTTGGCCTCGACTGGACCCTGCTCTCCCCATCCTGGTGCTCAAGTGGGGAAGACTGGCACAGAATCTCCTGGCCTTCCCCTGGTGCAGGCTGATGCAAGGACACGGGCACAGGGCAGAGGAGAACTGCGCTTGGCACATTTCAGCCATCCCCAGGGCTTTTGCTCAGAGACACCCTTGAATCTGCAAGCTGGGGCAGAGCTCCCCTCAGCTCCCAAGACGTGACCCCAGCTTGCCTTGGCTGTGCCTAAAACGGAGCAGGGAGCAGGCTTCAGTGCACCTGGGAGTGACACACAAACTCACGCTCCAGCTCAAAACTCTAGTCTGGTTTTCAAGTCAGGCAGGAAAGAGGGAGCAAATTTCTGCTGAGCTGAAATCAGCGGGAAGGTGGCATTACCCACAGATACGGTCCCCTACAGGGTAATGTCTCAGTGCATCGCTTGTCCTGCAGCATTGCTGATGCAAATTACTAGTTACGAAGTGGAGAAAATTGCTATCTATTTGCCCTTTCATCTATTTATTACAGATTTCTTTTCTATTGCTAATTATTGCTTTTAATATGCCACTGAAGCAGGATGGGGAGTCCTCTTTTGTGATTCTAGCTTGGTGGCTCTCTGGAAATAAATTTTCTTAAAGAACACTCTCTTTCCACAAACATTTTTCTGTCTACCTTTTTCAATCATCAGTTTTGCTCACAGTTTTCCTCAGCTTTATGGGGTTTAACTTTTTAAAGAACCCAGTATTTTCGTTAATGAATTGATTATTCCCTACCCAAATCGAATGTAATCATGTCACGGTCATTGTTCTCTAGGCAACCACCAACAAAATTATGGACCTATTATCATGAATTATCACTGCTTAAAAAAAGTCAAAAAATTAAAGTTATAACTACAAAGCTTCAAAAAGAATTGCTGAAAAAATATGTTCCCATCAGTGCAACTAGTTGTCAAAGTGGAAGGTTTCAGTAAATAAAAGCAAAGATCATTGAACTTGATTCAAGTACTAGGAGATGACAAAATAACACACACAGGCCTGATAAAGGCATATTCAAACAAATTTGATGAAGAAGGACTACTTATATTCTTTTCAAAAAATTTGAAGAGCTGCTTTGTTTAACAAAGGAATTGCTAGCTGTATCTACATAGGGTGAATAGCTGGAATTGAAGATTGTGCTGTCTGAGGATGACAGTGAAAGTAAGCCAATTTAGCATATGCCTGCTGCCACCTACAATGCAAAGAAAAAAATGAAATGATAAGTAGAATTAATTCTGCCACTATGAATTTTATAGCCAGGAATGTAGGAATCCATCTAACCTGCTCTATTGCTTCTGACAGTGCCCACATGCTTCAAAGAAAGATAGAAAAATCCCTGCAGCAGACTGCAAAAACCAATCTTGTCATGCACTGAGCCTCCTAATTTCACTTGGCAGAGTTTGGGCTTTACTAGGACTATTCACATGCTTACCGAGCGTTACAGACATGTTTCAGTGTTTTTAGGGACTGGGCGAGGGTGACCAGCCTGAAGCAGCATACAATCCACATGGAATACCTTTTCTGCAGGAAAAACATCTTACTGGCCCCCAGGATTTTGTGGTAGGCTCAAACATAGGATTGATATCCCACGTGTTATTTTATTCTAGTTCCCGTAGCTGCTCTTCACACGAGCTACACAGCTAGGTCATTCCGAGGTCCCGGCTAAGCTCTCGTGAGAGTGAGCGTTCATCACATGAGGTCAAGCCTGTTGCTTTTCAGCTTCTTCCTTGTTTCTGTATGGTCTGTTTTAAGTAGCTTTCTCGTGTTGTTTCTTAAGTAACAAACAAATAAATACCAGAATAGAAGTAACGGGAATGGACCCCTGCTTCTTCCAAAGCAAGGACCTGAGAAAATTCCTCAGCGAGGCAGTGATATTTGTTTGCTCGTATCGGGGCAGCCCGGCAGTTCCTTCCTCCCGCTCCGTCTCAGGCCGGTCGAGGGCAGCCTGCCCACCTCCCACGCCCGGGGCAGGCCCGGCCCGGCCCGGCCCGGCCGGCTGTCCCGGCGCAGCGCCCGCTACCCGGCGCTCCGTCTCGCCCCGGAGGCTCCCCCGCCGGCGGACCGTTACCGCCCAGCGCGAGAGCCGCCCTTCGGCCCCGCCCTAACCCCGAGCGCTCTCACGCACCCGGAGACCCCGGTGCCCGGCGGCGCCTGCCGCTGGCAAGCCACCAGGAGGAGGCCACTCATCCGCCTCCCGGGAGGGCCCCGCGCGGTGCGCTGCGTGCCCCAGGGGGACGCACCGCCGAGCCGGCAGCGCGAACGAACCGGCGGCTGCCGCGGGGCAGGCGGTGAGCCGCGGCGGGAGGGCGGGCGCGCATGCGCGGCGCAGCGCTTACTGGAGGAGCGGGCGGGGGCGGGCGCTGGTGCCTGCGCAGGCGCAGCGGCAGGTGCGGCCGTGGGACCGCGGCGCGGGCGCAAGATGGCGGGCCGCGGGGGGCGGGGGCGGAAGCGGCGCGGGCCGGCGGCGGCGGCGGCGGCGGTGGTGGCGGCGGGGGGTGCGGAGCCGGGGCCGCCCGCGGCAGCCTGCGCGTGCCCCAGGTGGGCGAGGGCTGGCGGGGAGGGGGGCGGCGAGGCGAGGCGAGGCGGTGGCGGTGGCGCGGCGGCGGCGGCGGTGGTGGTGGTGGTGGTGGTGGTGGCGGCGGCGGCGGCGGCGGCGGCGGCGGCGGCGGCGGCGGTGGTGCTGCCCGCTGACGGCTGCGGTCTGTCCGTCCCCGCAGGATGACCCGGTTCTGCCCGCAGTGCGGGCGCGGCGTGGAGCCCGCCTTCAAGTTCTGCCCGGGCTGCGGAGAGAAGCTGCCGCTGCCGCCGCCGCCGTCGGGGGAAGAGGTGCCGGCCCCGGCCGCCCGGGCGGCGGCGGCGGCGGCAGCAGCGGCGGCGGCGGCGCCGCTATCGCCATCGCCAGCGCAGCGGCGGCCGGCCCGGAGCCCGGCGGGCGGTGGCAGGGGTGAGCGCGGGGGCCGGGGCCGGGGCCGGGTCGCGGCTGGGGCCGCCGGGGCCGCCGCGCTCCCCCTGCGCGGCGGCGCGGCCTCCTGCAGCCCGCCCGCCCTCCTTCCCTCCGCAGCGAGGAGCGGTTCCTGGTCGCCCCGCAAAGCCCGGGCCGCCGCGGTGGCGCCTCTGCCGGAGAACCAGGTCCTGACGGACCACAGCAAGAAGCAGTGGAGGCTGGTGAAGCTCCTGGAGCAGAGCGGCTGCGGGCTGATGTACGAAGGTGCCGTGGGGCCCCGCGCAGCGGCTGGGCGGACAAGGAGCCGAGAGTGGGCCCTTACTTGTTGTCCCGCCAGGAAAACTTTGCCTGGAGGGAGACTCGAGCGAGGAGAAGGAAGGGTTGCTCTGGGGAGTGGCCTCGTGGTGCGGGTACAGAGGTTTGGTGAGGTTTGGGGGCTGCCAGAAGGCGGCCTCACCTTTGGCCCTGCAGCCCTGGCTGTCCTCAGAGATCAGACTGAGGGAAGCGGCGGCAGAACCGCAAGGATGGGGCTGCCCTTGTGTTTCAGGTTGGGGGCTGCCACACCAGGCTTGCATGTCTTAGAGGTCCACAGCAGTTGCCCATGTTTGATGGCAGCTGACTGGGATGTCACTCATCCCTAAAACCACCAGAGTCCGCTGGGAATAGATGCGGTGTAGAGGCGGCAGCGCTCTGCAAGCGTTCTCTGAGATACCAGGGTCAGAGGCTGGCCTGCGCAGTTGGAGTGGCCAGCATTCATACATTGGGTTTGAACTGTTGGAGACTTAAGAACATAGGTGCTAGCATTGACATAAGATCAAGCTGACAGTGGGATTCTCCATTATTTACCAATACCTGAATTGTTACTTCTTCCTCTTCTTGGATTTAGGTTCAAAACCTAAATGGTACCAATGCGGTACTACAGGAGTTCCTGTATTGTAGATATTGTCAATGTTTACAGAATGTCAGTTCAGGATTCTCATCCTGTTTCAGGGCTGAAAGAAACAAGCTAAATCATCTAGGCCACCTCTTAGCTGTTTACTACCTGCTGATCTTTCCTCTCCAGTCTAGTTCTAAACTTCCAAAGGAAAGATTTGGATTGTATTCTCCCTTGTTAACCTGAAAGCGCCGTTCCAATATTTTTTTCCATCAGTATGCTTTGCCTGATACTTGGCCTGAGTTTCTATTTGCTTACTTATCTTAATGCCCAGCCTTCATTATGCAACAGCATGCGTCTTAAAAAGCTGTGATGTTAGAAAAAGAGAAAATCAAAATTTCTCTTACAGTGCAGGGCATTTTTTGTAGAACCGCCTTCTGGATGGTGAGCAGCAGATGACTTGTGTATAGCAATGAGTCCAAGAGCAGGAGAAGAGAGACTACCCCAAGGCCCCGTAATGGGTGCAAATCTTTTTGGAGGAAGGTCACATGTAGCTTCAGCATCCATGCAGAGTAGAAGAGATTTTGGCATGTCTCTTAAAGAAACTTGAAAAACTGCAAAGTGAGCTGTAATGAATTCTCAGCAAATGAATTTGAGGTACTTTTGAGATTCTGCTAATGATTTGTTCTTTACATATCATCTTCAAAATACCCCACTACTGTAGCTATGCATAGATGCTACTGTGATTTAAGCAGAACTGCACTTGAAGCATGTCAGGGATGCTGTGCTTCTGGAGCAAGGTAAGAATTATTTTGTAGTAATGTGGGAAGATGCCCCCACAGTGGATACTTTCACAAAGACCAAGAGAAAGAAGCAGAGGATAAGTAAAAGTCAGTTGCACAGGCTGTGTTTTGTGGTGCTGTTTTTTTAAGCAACTAACACTGCAAGTACCTCTTTTCTGTGCTCCTGTAACCACATTTGTTCCATCCTTCCACAGCACAGTCAGCATCTGGAACCTGTCCTCAAAAGCAAAGATACTCCCTGAAACTTGTGAGTTTTGATCTGTGTGGGTAAGGAATAGTGTGGAGTGTACTGTGTCTAGGAGCTGACCCATCTGGCTTGTATGACTGGAAGTGTTGGAGGAATTCAGAGAAGATCGTTACAGAGGCCCCCTCTATTTTGAAGTAGTGCGGTCTCATGGAGGATGTACTAGCCTCACTGCCTTCATCACTGTCAGTACGTTTTCTTAGAGAAATAAGGGAAAGAACACCAGAGCTTAGAAGATGAGTACAGCTCCCTGGGAGTCTTTAGCTTGGATTTTGGTAAAAGTTGATTTTACCAATAAAGATGTCAAGAAAATAGATATGAGGATTAAAAAAAAAAAAAAGTCTTCATCCCAGGTGGTTGCCTCTTAGACCCACTAGGCTGTCTGTAATCTCCAAAAACAAATTTAGTAGTATAAGGTTTTTGTTTCATAGACGTAGTATAAAGAAAATTGAGATGTATGACCGGCTTTCTTCATATATGACAAGTGTGCATATATCTTGCTGAAGTCTGAGGGACCTGGAGGTGTTAGAATTTGATGGCTATGCTGAGGTAGTGTTGATGAACCAGCGTTGAGAGACTCTCTGTATTGCCAGAACACGTCTATAAATCACATGGTGATTAAAGTTCTGAGCCAGCTTCCTAAACACTTGCCAGCAACTTGGGTTCTCCAGAAATGTGTTATTTTCAGTAATATCTGTTCTGCTATTGGAATTCAGCTGACTTATTTTCAGTAATTCACAAATTGGAGCAAAAGACTGTTTTCTCCTGTCCATTGTGGCCCTTGGTGGTCGCTCGTGTCTGGGAAAACCAATGAGGACTAATGGTTCTGTGGGGAATCTAGATGTGCCCACTCTTGCAGGCACTTGAAAAGTCACTTTTCTGTTTTATCAGAGAAGAGCCATTTAAGAGGATGGAGAAAGAATACAGTGTTAATGAGAAGGGACAGCTAAATGCTGCAAAAGTAGAACCAGTAGGTGGGAAACTGTAACTAGCTCCATACATAACAGTCCCAACTGCTATACTTTGCAACTCCGGCACCATGTGGCATTTTGCTCAGCAGTTTGCTGACCGCATGCCCCTGCCCTTGCAGTTACAAAGGACTGTAGGAGATAGTGTGGCACACAGCAGCGTTTTGGTTCCTGGGTTTGGTGATTCAGATTGCTGGTGGTGAGAAAGCACAGCTCTTTGTGGCTCACCAGGCAAGATGTGTAATAAAATTTTCTCTGCAACATGGTCATTTATGTTGTCTGGAGACTGTTGCTCTTCAGCAGCCCTGGCCAATTGTGGGTGGGGCTGATATCAAACCAGCCAGGATATAAAATTGCTGCCTCCTCCCATGCAGAAGAGCATCTGTCCTAAGTTAGCTTGTAGTATCCTGAGTGCGTACACACGCACACGCGCACACACACACACACACACACACACACACAGACTGTATGCATTTCAGGTTACAGCAGTAGTAAAAAGGCAGTAACATGGGTATAAAGAGATGGATTCTAAGAATTCAATGCATTACCCAGACACTTAGACTGTATTCATGACATTTCCTTTCTTACTTATCTTTTGTTTTCTGACAGTTAAAATAAAGTGGTACAGCTCCGTGTTGGAACTTGCATGTTTGTAGGAATAACGTCATCCATGCTGTGGATAAGAAGGTTGCCTCTGGCTCCTTTTCACAGCTTCAGGATTAGAGCTTGCTCCAGTTTTCTAGATGATCTGTATTGTCTAGGTGATTTTAACACACTCTAAGTGGTAAGGCTTGAAACATCTGTCTTGAGATGGTCACTTCCTTGTTCCGTGCTGATGCTGGGAGTTTGTGGTTGTTAGATGCAGCATTAGACAGTGAACCAAAAGACTGGAGCTCTGTTCCCAGCTCTGTTGCTGACCTGCTGCTTGATTTTTGGGTTTGTTGCTTTCTTCTTTAAAATGCACAGTGAAGAGCTTGTAGCAATCTAGCCCAAGTCTCCCTTTCTAGCAAGGAAGTGTGTAGCTTAAGTAACATACCTTCATCCCTGTGCTCCCTTTAGGATGTAAAAGATGGCAAGATCTACAATGAACAGAACTTCTTCCAGCGAGCTGCAAAGAAAACCACAGGTTGGTGCTCCTTGGAAGGGTGAGGACTGTGCTGCATGTTAGGAAAATTGGCATCCCTCTCACATAAGCTATGAGACTTTCTCAGAAGTCCAGGCTTAAATAAACTAATTCACTGCTTGGGCTGTGCCAGAGTGCTAAGCAGCTTAGTCAGGTGCCTGCTCTCCCAAGAGCGTCTAGGTACCTTTGGACAGCATGATACTGACATTGAAGCACTTCTCGAAGCTCTCTTGCCCTACCCATGCTCTGTATCTTGATCTCCTTGGTAGCTGCTTAACCCTGCAGCCTGACCTGCCTTGGTTCCCTGGTCTCAGCTGCTGTCTGGCATGTACTTCATTGATCCAAAAACCAGAGTGTGGGCAAGCTGACCGTGTACATGGGCAGGTGTTTGGACAGGGGTGATGGAGGAATTCATGTCAAACCCAGAAGACAGACTTCTGGAAAGACCTTAATCAAGTCCTTCCCAACCCTTTGTATATGATTTGTTTCCCTCCCTCCCGTTCTTGTTTTACCTAGCCCCTCTGCAACCACATGCCTTAGCCTACTCTGGTATTCCCAGCATCTTTTGTGTCTCTTATTCTTGCTCTGTAGTGCTATGTGCATTGACATGCTGATATCCCAAACATTAGGCTGGCATTTATGGTCAAGAATCGGTATGAGAGGGGCTTCTGGTTGTGAGCTGCCCAGGGCAGAGCATGCCTTTGGAGAAAGGGAGTGCAACTCTGACCTAGCCCCTCAGTTCTGGAGCTCCTTAGCAGCGTCTGCACTGCTCTTTCTTGTTCTCTCCCCTTCTAGTGGAGAAATGGAAGAAGCTGCATTCTGTGCCATTGCTGGGTATCCCCGATTGCCTTGGTTTTGGACTCCATGGAGACAACTATCGGTGAGGTGGTTCTGTGCAATGCACAGCTGAGTTCTTTTGCCCATGGCTTGCTTCCTTCCTTGCCCATCTTCCTGGACTTTCCCTCTTCTGTCTTTGCTGTCTGCTGTTCCTTTCCTCACTCTTCCCTGAGCTTGTAACCTTGTGTACTGGTCATTTCCTAACAAGTGGTTTGCCTCTGTCATTGCCTTATTCCCTTGTGTTGCTGGTGAAGCCATGGCTTTTGCTGCTTCTGCTCATGCCAGGGGACATCACTGGCCTTTGAACTTAACATAAAGGGAAGACTGTGCAATATGGGGTCAGCATGCCTCCTTTACAAGGAGGTTCTGTTGTCAAAAGTGAGGGAATTTGTGCCCAGGGTAACTTGGAGTTGAAGACGGGCCCAGTCCAGGCAGACTGCTTGATGAGTGTCTGTTGCAGGACTACCGTATCAGGTAGGTACTGCTAAGTGTGAAGTCTTTGTCTGTTGTAGGTTTCTGGTGTTCCCTGATTTAGGGCGAACCCTTCAGTCCATCCTGGATGATGGTTTAAACCTACTGAGGGAGAAGGCAGCTTTTCAGATTGCAGTCCGGCTGGTATGTAGCAAACCTATCCTTTCTAAGAGACTTGTTCAGAAAAGGCCTATAACTTTCTCCCTGACCTTTTAAAGGTGTTAATGGCTATACACATCATCAAATAGGTTGGCTGAGGTCTTTTAAGTAGTTTCTCTTGAGCCTATTAATATGTAATCTTGAGGGAATTTGGGGTAAGGAGAATGAGAGAAACCCTTGACACTTGAAAATTAGAGGCTGTCACACATGGTGCTTGTGAACTCCTCGACACAGCTGCCAAGAGCAGGGAAAGAATGGTCAAGTTCAGTGCTAGCCAGGATGCTGACAGAATCTGTGTGGTTCTGATGTGCTTGCCTCCGCTGTTTACTCCTAGCTAGACTGCCTGGAGTACATTCATGAAAATGAGTATGTGCATGGGGACATCACGGCTGAGAACATCTACGTGAACCCAGCTGACCTCACAGAGGTAGGGAGCAAGAAGAGCAGAAACAGAGCTGTGAGCAAATGGCTGTGAAGGTGGGCTCGCAAAGGAGGATAGAGCGGCACACAAATGGGAAGAAAGGTGCCTGCTCTTGGGCAGGAGGAGCAGTGTGGCCCATGTAGTGCTCAAGCAGGTGCTGTGTGCAGGATTGCAAGGTACATGGTAAGCAGACTTCACACTTGAAGGAATGTTCATGATGCCTTAGATGCCACCATGTGTCTGGCATGAGGAGCAATGACTTCCCCTGAAGGGAAGTTTTAGGCTCCTGCCTGGAGATCTCTCTGGAGAAGGTGAGGTAATGGTGCAGTCTCTGGACTTGGCCCCAAGCAGTAGCACTTAGGTGTTGTGTATTCTTGATGCTTTCTAGGTGACCCTAGCGGGCTACTGCTTTGCATTCCGTTACTGCCCAGGAGGGAAGCACGTGGCTGAGCGTGAAGGCAGTAGGACCCCCCATGAAGGCACAATAGAGTTTATCAGCCTAGATAGCCACAGGGGAGCAGGTGAGTCTGTTGTCTTTGACATAAACCAGTAAAGCTTGTCTAGAACTATTCACTGTGGTAATGCTGTCTGGAACTAGGCCTCCCTGCTGGCATTTCTGTTATTGCTGCTTTCCAGGCATTTACATGCACCTGGAAAACAGTTCCTCTTTGAGCCGTTTCCTCTTACCTCTCCCTGGGCCACTGATGGGGGACTTGCCAGGTAATTCGGCAGCTGCAGCAAGAGGTGCAGGGATGCTCCTGTTCATCTGGAGCCCTGGCTACTACAGACATGTGAGGAATATAAACAGGGCTGCTTTGTGCAGGCTTAGCAAGAATCTGTTCCAAGACAGACTGGATCCCTGCCCAAAACAGATTTGCAGCAGGCTCTGCTTTGATCTAAAACCAGCAAGAGCTGGAAAGGCATTTAAATGCACCTGTACCTCTCCTGTTTGGGGTGGGACTGTTTTCTCCCGGTGTTCGGTGTCCTTCAGGGGCTGGTGGGTTTTTTTTTCCAACTGTGTGATTTAGCAGGCTCCCAGAAGTATTGTTATTAGGCTCTTGCATTGCTTTAATTCTGCTCTTTGGACTTGCACCCCTTTATGAGGCTGCCTGTGTTTTACAGAAGGGGAACCTAAAGTAGAGACTTCCATGCTGCGCAGTGAGTGCTGAGCTATGGAGAGAACCTAGGAACTGCCTGTGCAGCCAATAGGCAGTGTTCCCTTTCCACTAGGAAAGGGTTCCTCTGGCCTTGTGATTAATTGGGCTGGAGCCTGTACTCTTTTGTGGAGGAGAGGCACTAACCTGGGCCTAGTCTATTTTTCACACTTGAGTATCTCTTCCTTCCCATCAGGACCATCTCGTCGGAGTGACTTGGAATCTCTGGGCTATTGTCTGCTGAAATGGCTCTGTGGCTTCTTGCCTTGGTCTGATGAGCTGACCAAAATAGAAACTGTGGTGGAGAAGAAGGAAAGGTAAGAAAAATTGTAAACTCTTTTGGGAAATGCTCAGATCAAAGCAGTGAGAGAGGATTTCTGACTGAAGGGAGATCACTCGGTCACAGTATGGTATTGGGATGCGGGTAAATCCATACCACTGTAAAGGCTGACTCTGGAAGCAGCTGGCCAAAACTTTGTCTCCAGCTGAAAGAGTGTTTGAACCCCAATTTCTCCTCCATTCAGAACTTGGCCATCTGAATTCAGCTTTTTTTTGTCCCTACTACCAAAGACAAGCTGTTCAGGTCCCTGCTCCATTGTTTACTGTCTGACAGCACTCTGCATTGATTATTCCAGGTACAAGGGGGATGTGACAGGCCTCCTCCGACTGTGCTTCAGGCAGAAATTGATCCCAGGTATGGGCATGTTCTCTGTGACTGTGGAACTTGGGAAAGGAGGACTGACTATACCTAAAGCTAGAACCTTCTCTGCCGTGGTGTGCTAGTCTGGGATGACTTCCAGTGGTGACAAAGCATGACATAGACTGGTTGGCAGGCCCCCTCATGTGAATGAATTCCTTGTTTCACTTTGCTTTACAGCAAAACAAGGGTGGTTGATGCCTGTTATCTGTATTCATGAGCCTTGCTGAAGAGGCAGGTGTTCTGGTGGCTTAAAAAATGCAGGATTTAGGACTAAAGGTCTTTTATCCATCTTGTCTTTGAGCTTCATGATACTGGTCTTTGGTTTGGTTTTCCTCTCTGCAACTGGCCAAGGCAGGTGATCTGTCTACGGGGAAAGTCCATTTGGCAGCCTTGTAAAGATAATTGGGGTTGCTGTGCTGCTCTGTGCAGTTGTGTTCCTCGTTTTGCAGATGCCCTGCAGAGCTACCTGCAGCAAATAACGGCACTAGAGTACCAGGAGAAGCCTGACTATGAAGCCCTGCGGCAGCTCTTGAAGAAGCCACTGGAGAAGATGAGAGCTTCAGCTTATGACTCGGTGGATGTCAAGGTCGTACCCTAAGTAAGTTAAGTTTAGAGTGTAGAAGCACAGTGCACCCCCCCGCCCCCCCCTTCTGTGCTAGAGGGAGTGCGTGAGCAGCACAGCATTGCTGCCCTGCTCCAGTTTCTATTCATAAGCACCTGGGCTGCTGCAGGCAGCATCCATGGTTCTGGAGCAGATGGGCTGAGGACAGAGCAGGGTGTTCTGTGAACTCTCTCCAGGTGAGACTTAGGGGCTCCTCCTGCTGTCCAGGAGAACGCTGGCCTTTCAGAGTTCCCTGTTCTTAAGAGACTAGTCCAGTGCTACACAAGGCCAGGCTTAGCCTATGTCACAGCATCTGTTTCCCCAGATTTTTCTGGAAACAATGCTTGCCTTCTACCTCCAGGGGCAATAAATAAAGGTTGAACAGTCCACAGGGGTGTAGAGATGCTAACAAAAAGCAGACTGTGGGAACTCTGATCCTTAGAAAATACAGTCAAGGGCCTGGCTTTTTTGCTTTTCCTTTTCAGATACCAGCTTGTAGCTCTACTGGGCACAGTTGCCCTGTTTCATCCATGAGGGTAGCTGCCAAACTTGAAAGGCTAGCTACTGAGTTTTGATACATAGAGACAAATCTATTTCTAGTCTAGAGCTGCATCAGCTAAAGCTAGTGGATAAAGTAGCAGGCCCAGGTACACTGAGCTAACTCCTCACCTAATTTACTCTCATTTCTGGGAAAGAATTGAACAAACTGATTAACATTCCTATTTTGTGCCTTTTTTTCAGATCAAGAAAGCTTGCACAGGAAAAGAAAGTTCAGTTCAAAGCTTTCTGCACTGTTGAGGCCTTTCCAGGAGCCACATCTAACTAACTTTTATCTACCTGTTTTAGAATCAAGAGAGGTTTTTATAGATGGTGTTCTCTGACTTTAATGTGACCTAATGCTGAATCTTGAGCCACTGTTATAACAAGTTCCAGCTAATGTGAAGGCGCTCCTGCATGGCATTGTAAGCAGTAGCTGGGCAGCTACCTGGAGAACTATAATGTAGCCACAGGGAAAGGGCCAAGCTTGGCACAGAGAACCTAAATCAGGGACTTTTTGTAACTATATAGGCAGTACCTTGTTTTGTAATAAACTTTGTGAACAAGCACCCAAGGCCAGTCTCCCTTGGTTAGTCAGCATACTCGAGGCCTTTCTGTAGTTTGTTTTTAGGGATGTTATAGAATTGTGAAGGTGCTTTGAGTCTAGTGTTACTGCTACTCAGTGTACATTCCAGCTGTTCACAGTATTAATGTAAATAGCTTAGAGACAGTTCTTTTTGCAAATTAAGTGTAAGAACTTGCCCAGAAACTATACCTCCATTTAGTATTAACTGTGACTTGTTCAACCCCATTCAGACTTCCAGCCCCCAAATACCACCTCAGTTCTCCAAACCCCCAATTCAGTGAAATGGATGAGTGGGATCCAGGGCTGGCACCCCAGCCATTAAAATAAGACAGGGAACCATCTATTTAAAAAAAAAAGTTTTATAAAAAAGTCACTACACTGTATCTGAACTGTTGCTGTCTGCCACAGTAATGTCTAAACAAAGGAAGAATCATGGAGTCCAGTTCCAGTGTTAAATTCAGTGACATCTCCTGGAAGTCTTGTACCTTGATATTTTAATACTCGCTACCTGTTCTTAAAGAGGAGGCTGTTCTTTTAACAGTTGTAGGATGAAGCAGCTTTAGCCCAGACTTGCTAGATGGAGGTTGTTGTAGATGGTTTCTTCAAAGCTGTTACCAAGCATGACATTTTCTACTCTGTATCAGTTAAGAAATGCCTATGCTGTCCTTGCAGATTGGAATCCAGTAGTGAGGCTTAAAATAGAGCTTTCAGTAAGTACTATCTGCCCTTATTGCATCGCTGCCTCTGGTTCTAGTGTTCAAGTGTTACTTGTGCTTTACTTGAGGACACACTATTGAAAATAGCAAGGAAGACTGTGCAAGACAGGAAATGAAAAGTCACTGGATGGAGGTGGCGGTTTAACCACACTAGTCCAGCATATACTAACAGTTCACAGAGTTCATATTACTGCTGTATCAGGCAGTGAAGTGTTAAGGCACAAAAGGGCAGTTTTTCAGGTGAGGGAACACATGGCAACTAGGGCCTGAGGCAAATGGGGCTAAAACCATGTGAGAGGTAGGTTTTAAAAAAAAAAAAAACACCCACACACACAACAGAAACAGACCTGCAGAGAACCTTCATATACCTCTTGATTGTATCCGTAAAAAAACCCTTAGATCAGTGCAGCAAGTGGTATATACACAGAATAGGAAAGCACCAGCTGAGTAAGCACCTGTCAAGAAGGATAAGGTAGCACAGCCTCAAAAAGGTCTTTCAAGTGGAAGAGTTCAAGCATAGTGTTACATCCAGTAACCTGGGAACCAAAGCTACTTCTTTTAAAATAGGGCCAGGCCTCACAGTGAAGTAAGGGACATGACAAGTACTCTGCTATCAAGGAGTAACTGGTGAGGCATGATGCAAAATGAACTGTAAATTTCATAGAGAAGGGTCTTAATTTGCATAGGATCAGACGATAGGGAATACTTTAAAAAGGCAGCTATCAAGAAAGGAAGTGGCCCAGAAGTGGGCTACAGAAGCACAGGATAGGTTTGCAGATCATGATAGGCATAGACAGAGTTGAGGGGAGGGGGCACTTCTTGGAGGTATTGACAATTACTCACTACCACCCTGCATGACTACACAAAAATACTGTTTCCAGGAACCCTATAGAAGTAAACAGCATGAAATCAGAGACTTAAAAAGCCCAAGTTCACCCTTTCTTCACTGTGTTCTGCGACATTTTTTCGCTTGACTTGTCTTCTGTCACACTTGCCCCCACTAGGCCTAGCACAGACTGACTGTAAACGTGATTTCAAGTAATGAGGCTGGCATGGCCCCTTGTTCATGGCACTGCCAAGAGACAGTGCTGAGGTAGTTTTGAGAGGTACTCCAAAGCTGCCTTCTACAGGAGATGTAGGACTGGTGCTGTTGACAGAGGAGTAGCCTGAGCTCCTTTCTAGGTTAGGATTTCTTGGGGTGAGATATCCTGGAAGAATACAACTGTGATCTGGCAGCTGAGCCTCACTTAGTGGTACGGTGTGCTCAGACCAGCCTGCAGCTAGGTTATCTTCATCACTGGAGTCTTGACAGCAGTGCTCTGCTGGATCCATATAGACCACAGTTACATCCAGGATTCCACTGGGAGCTGTCACTAGAGGATGATGAAAGAAAAGGTTATCTTTGATTTGGGCAACACCAAGAAGACGTTCAGCATAGGGTAAGAACCAAAAAAGTAGACCTTATGTCGACTTATATATGGAGGGGCAGGGACACAGCTAACTTCCTCATTTAAAACAGGGACATTCCCTCCTCACCCTGTTTGAGCAGATACTATCTAACAACAGTTTAGACAGTGAAAAGCCAGTCACAGTGTTAGCAAAACAAGCAGATACAGCATTCACAACACTGGTCACAGGCAAAATCCTGGAGCAGAACCATTCAGCACAGTTTGAAGTACTCCCCTTAATTCAGAGTTTGGTCCTCTGTCACAGCAGTACCTGAAAACACTCTCACTCAAACTCTAAGCACCCACAAAATCCTTCATCATGTTCTGAAGCTGTATGAAGAGAAAGGATATATATACACCTCTAAAACAGTTTAACATTTAAGACCACTGTAGAAGCAAAGGAGTTTTTCCAAAGTGGTCTTCCTCTAAAAGTTGCCTGAGGAAACAGTTTTAAGCAAAGACAGCTAAAATTTTTAATTCTCCCATCTGCTTTTTGTAAGATTAAAACCCTCACCATCTCCATCTTTCTCGCCTTCACTTTCCTGATCACCTTCATAACCAGAGCAGGAGTCTAAACTCCAGTCCAGAAAATTGTCTAGAAGACTTTCTTCCTGGGTGGATAGCTCAGCCGTGGGTGTAGTCACAAAGCTGCCTCTGTCATCCTGAATGCTGTCTTCCCTCCTCCTGTAGCACACACCAAAAAAAAAAAAATCCAGAAGTCCCATATTAAAAGCCAAGTCTTCTTTTCCAGCTCTTTTAAAAGGTATGCCAGTTAAGAATCAGAAGATCATAAAAATTGATCACACTTTAGAATGGAAGTTCAGGACACCAGAGAAGAAGAAAGCCTCATGGCTAATCTTCCCAGACATTTACAGTGATGAGTTTATACTAGCCTTTTAGTTCTCTTTCCAGAGGGAGAGCTAAGGAAAGTCTGAATTTCCACCATATTTGTGTGCAATGGGCTGGGCTCCGGGTCCTCCTGCTTCACACCCAACAATGAACACAGCTGGCTGTAACTCATCATCTTTAAAAAAAAAAAGACAGTACAAATTAGATCATGCAATTCCCTCTGGCAGAAGGGTGCTGTTTCTCTTTATTTCCTAGAAAAATCCATCATAGCAAGTTCTTGCCACACATACTCAACTATACTGCTTACAGTCCCAGCAGATGAAGTTTAAAAACCCACTGCTTTATTTGCATGTTCTCCAAAAAAATCTAAAGCTAAGAGTTACTTCCCATTATTTGAAGTTTTGTACATCCTGCCATATGGCTAGTTTTGCTCCGAGTGTCAGGCATCACCAAATGAAGGGAAAGAACTAACCTTTTCTTTACCTATTTCTTCATAACGCTCATCTTCAAATCGTTGTTTCACTGCAGTTAAAGACACCTGCCTATAATCTTTTGGGACATCATCATGGAAACTGGAAAGAAAGATTAAAGCCCCAATCTGAGAATGCATTACATGAGACCATGCTAATAACACCTGCCAATTTAAGTACTTTCCCACTGTCCAAGAACATTTTATCTATCTCAGCTTTGTGCTAAGGAAGTTGGTATTTCAGCAACTAGATAGGCCACTTGGTTTCTAAGGCACATGAGCATCCAGTTCCTTTTCTGTTCCTTGAAGTAAACAAGATATTTGCCTTGTAATTTTCCAGAAGTGAGCTACCTTTGCTACTGGAACATTTCCCAAAGTTTGACAATAAGCAAGTCAGTCTTAAGAAAATAGTGACATTTGGCAAGCTGAAACTGCTAGCCTTAAGAAGCATCACATCATCCGTAATGCAGGCCCATTAGCAGTCAGGGAAATAGAAAGCTATCATTGAACTAGAACATATTTAATATTGCCCTAGGCCGCAGTGCCTTGTGATGGGGGGAGAAAAGCGGTTTCCCAAAGCCACCTTCTTCATTTGGAAGGACTGGCTGTATGGATGCAGCATCTCTGGAAGAGTTGGATTCCAACCATTCATGTGCCCTCCCAGAAGAGTTCCAAAGGTTTTTACCATTTTTGGTGGAGGCTTAGCACACACGGCAACAGGTCTTCAAGAGAGAAACCAGTGCATTCAGACAGCTGGCTTGTCCAGGGATGTGCTAGAAAAGAGAGTACATACTATCATTTTGTGAAGCTTGGTAGTGCTGTAATCACACATTTTTTTTAATGGGATAAAGATCATAATCTTCTACAAGCTTATGCCTGTAAACAGCTTATTCAGCTTTAGAATCAGCTCCAAGGATAGCTTTGCCTGCCAAATTGGAGTTATGGCTAGCTATATTGTCTATGCTGTAGAATTAATGGCAGAAACCTTCAGTCCCATTTAAACACTTGTGTTGTATAATGCTAACACTCTGGTTCTTCATAACTATAAAGAGGCAAAACAAGGTGAAGTCATCTCTGTGCTCTGAAGTCTTACACCCATGCCCCTCACCTTCCCCCCTCAAATGACCGAGGCATCTTGCCCAAGTAAGAAAAAAAAGGCTCCCTAAAAGGACAAGTCAGACTCACATGCCATGCTGCAGCTCCACTTCGGAGGCTGTTCCTTACCCTGCTTGTGTAGTATCTTAGCCAGCAGCAGCGCTGCAGCAGCCAGATGAGCTGGGGAATACACACAGAGGCTTGTGTTCAGGAGTGACAGTTCACAAATGAAGCTGTAGAGGTGAAGAGTTCTTCTCTCTAGCGAGACTATGTTTGACAATACTTCTTCATAGTCCACAACAGTAGGTATCTAATACACAAAGGAGAACAGAGGTTGGCAACACAAGTCAAGCACCAAGTATTTACAACACAGCTGTTCCCAGCAGACCCTCTTTTCATTACCTTAGGGTTTTTTTTTTTTTAATACTACACTGATATCAAAACACTCCCCAGTAAAAGATTATATGACCTCTGAACTTGAGAGTTAAGTTTTAATCTCTACAGAAAGGCAGACAGTTTTGTATCAGCAGGCTTTTAAATGTGCATAGTCTCCACAGCTCACTGAGAACAGTTCCATCAAAAATAATATCTTAGATGTTACTATGAGGCAGAAAAGGATCCACATTTCACTGCTAACTACAGCAGCGCAACTTCAGTAGCAGCCCAAGGGACTAAGCATTCCATCCACTTTCTAAACTCACCCTTATCTTTCCTTCTAGGGCAGAAATGATCTCACCCATCATTCTGACTAGGTCTTCATATTTGTATGTGTTGTCTGTTAGCCACACAGCTTCCCGTATTGTCAAGATCTCTTTGCTGACGAAACTGCAATATTAAATATTAACAACAATTGACCCCAGAAGAATCTGAATGTGTGCACCTGTGCACTGATTTTTTGGGGGCAAACAAATGCATCCAAGATGACCAAAGAGTTAGACAGCTTTAACAAGTACTTGTTAAGTCATGGATCAGGTAAACTGGGAAAGAAGGAACAGCAGCTCTTTATTTTACCTTTAAGCTGGAACCATTTATTAGAACATTTCTAATTCATCACATTTAGGAAACCTCTCCTAGGTTAAGATGCAAGATATTAAGGGAACTAATACAGAAGAATAATATTCCACCACACCATGCTTGTTTATTCCTGTAAAGTGCAGGTCTGTTCATTTGAGCACAAGAGACTAAACTGGGTAACAATACTGCTGCAGTTGTTCCTTACAGGATTATTCAGGTTAATACTGTGTGAAAGACTAGTTGTTGGTGAAAGGCATTTAAACCTACTCACTGCAATAGATTTTTTTCACATTCAAATATATATTAAGGAAATATTATTTTGCATGCCCTTTGCAGAGACTGGGAATGTTTGTATGTGAACACAGTTCAAGCAGCAGTCAATGTAAAGGGAAACCAAAGGGTCTTTCCAGCACTATTATTAGCAAGGCCAGGGCAGAGTAGGGAGGGTTGGAGGGGGGTGGAAAGAGAAAGGGGCAGGGGGAAGAGAAGCTAGAATGCACAAATGAATTTGAATGATCACAGTAGCTGCCTATGATCATCAGTCATAATCCCTACCGTGTGCAAATGACCATGCAGGCAATTCCCAAAAGTTGGAGTTGAGCCCGGGGTACAGGTCTCAGCTTCAAATAACGATCCACACATCCCACTGTCATGTGAAGGCATAGGCTAGAGAAGTCTTTCATGGTAGCCACTTCTACCAACCAGTCAATCAGGATGTACCTGAATAGGAGAAAGAATCTGCCAGGTTAGAAGCTGTTCAGACCTGGGCTGAACATTCTCCCCATAGAAGTCCCCTCTCCACTGAAGGGTTCCAAACCAAGAAATTGCACCAAAAGAGATTTCAGAAAAACTCCATGTTGCACCAAGATAAGGATTTGCAGCCAGAGGCCTGTTGTGCTCTTAGAGGCCAATGGTCCTCTTAAGTAGTTTGTGAAATGAAATTAAAAGCTAGCCTATAATTAATAGGCACTTGAACAAGGGAATAGGTAGGGGCATATAAATCAGGAGGCTAAAGACCACCAATCTAGAAAACTGGAGAGTAACTATAGGTCCAACAAGTCAAACAGCACTTTTAGTTCTTAGAGAGCTCGTCAGTCTTGACAGTTGCAAGAACTTGCTTTCCAGAAGAGAAAACAAAAAAACCCCCCCACACTTCACATTTTCACTGTAACTCAAAATAAGGGCTCTAATACTTCCTCTTTGCAAAAGTGTCATGTGTTTCTTTAATTGTACATAATGTATGGTAGAAGTACTGTAAAGCAAAAAGTTCCATCTTCCAACACACCACATCCTAGAGTTGTTAGATTTGTTTCCCTTTATAGACGTAAAGGCAAACAGACAATGTTTTCTGCTGTGTCACAGGCAGGCATGCCATCTTGCAGGCTTGGCTCCCGGATTTGAGTTTTTACCTCATTGTTTCATTCATTCCTTTCTGCACTGTGAAGATACTTTGCTTGCTGACAGGGAGGGAGGCTTGAAAGATCTGAGACACCATTTCATTGGAAGATTTTGCTTCTAATCCTAGTTGGTTTCCATTCCCACAAGCTTTAGCTAAAGCTATCTGTAGTAGACAGAACACAAAAGAAAATGCTTTTACCAAATGAGAACTAAAGCATCACGGCATGATCCTGTAATTTTCCTGTTGAAAATGGAAACAGCCAACATGACAAACAACTTGAAAGGTAAGGAATAGGTAGTTCTTAGTCTGGCTTAAATGCTGAACAATGTGTCCATTATTTGGGGGCAGGCATTTAATTCTAGCAAAAGATGGATCCTTACGCAGATTGTACCCCAGAAATGCAGCATTTTCAAAAGAGGGTGGTTTGCAGAGAACACACATACACACACATTATTCAGTAATTTTGACCCTGTACCTAACAGGTGGAGTCTATGCTCACAAAAGCATATAAGAGACTGAAGACAGACAGCTTTCCTGGGAAAAGTCAATCTTACCTGTGCTTCCCAGCAGCCCTTTGCTGCATAGTCCCGTAGCTTCCTGAGGCTTTGGAGGTATCTGCCAGGATCTGACATCTACAGAGAGAAATGTAAACGGATTTCAAAAACCATTCCTTTACACCATGAATGGAAGGATTGTAATACTAATATCCAGAGAAAAAACACTGCTTGTGGTTACATGTATTATTTCAGCAACCAGTCTGTTTCTCACCATGGGGACAATATTGTTATTAAGAAACTTGCTTCAGTTCTTGCCCAAGGTCTCTCAGGAAATGAGACAGGTTATTCAGGATTCCAACATATTTATAAACGATGATGTAGGCAGTCTCCCCCCTCCCATTCCCAAGTGAGCAACCTGATCGCTAGCCAGTAGTGACTATGCCTTTAGCAGATTCAGCATAAAGGAACTTCTGCTTGCACCACAGCTTAACTGTTCAGGGACTTACTTATTTTAAACACCAAGGTAAACACCAAGGCTCATTTGTGAGACTTCTTAGTGCTCTCCTTGTTTATGAGGCAGGTAACGCGCGAGGAAGAGCAATGTCTTTCTGCAGTTGTTTATCATACATAACAGAGGTCCAGACGTTACAGTGAAAAATGTTGTTTTGAGACCAAAAAAAAAAAAAATTACTTACAGCAGCCTTTCTGTTACTTTCCCAAAGAAGGTAGGAGCTGTTTAAACAGCCCTGCTTTGAAGATTCTTCAAACATTTCAAGGGATTCTTTTCTTTTTTCTTCATCCTAAGAACAAAAAGCACGATGGTATTTATGCTGTCCAGCCAACTGGGTGCCAGACCTCAAAACTTCAGCAGCTGCAGAACAGCTCGTACCAAAAGCTATGGTACGGCATCTACGAGTTGCAAGTCCCCTCCAGACTAAAGGGGTGCTACCACATCCACTCAGCGCAGTCATGTGAAGATCCAGGCTCATGAATTAGTTGGCAGTTTTCCTCAGCTAGTCAAAAGCTCTTTAGGTTGCTCACCACTGAAGGCCATTTATTTTGATGCACATTAAGACTGGAAGCCTTCCTTTGAGGTCTGACCACAGTGCAAGCCCATAAGCAGCCAAAATTAATTTCAGTTCTTCTAAAATTGAAGAAACTGAGTTGATAACATTCCTTTAAACAATCCGTAACATATACTCATCAGAACAGAAATTCCTAAGCCACTTGAGCAATACCTTGATAAAAATCAAACAAATGTTCTTGTAAACAGAGAATTAGTATTACCAGAAAAAGTCATTTTCAGAATCACCAAAGACATTAAATCAGAAACATTGCTCACCTCAAAGAGACTTAAGACCTTAGCCAAGCAGTGGAGAATAGATCCTTTTTGAACCTGAAGAAAACATTAAGATAAAGTTTCACTAAGAAGAAACAAGGAACAGTGCGCTTTTTTTTAAAAAAAAAAAACACAAACAATTCCAGACTATGTTTTTGTTTGCCTTTCAATCATTCTTTCACCTTACTTTTCTCAATATTTTGTTATCTTTGAGATAGAACAGAAAGTCTCATAAGAGACAGTATAGGCCTCTGGCACTCACAACATACCCAGTGTAGTTTGGCTGCAAATTCATTAAAACAATTGATCCATGATCATTTAAGCAGAAAGGGCATAAGAGCTCCTTGGGTAAAAAATAAAATTAAAAAAAAAAATTTTTTTCCAGAAGAGCTAGGTGGAACTACTATGCTATCTTAAAGTCAAGAGCAGAAAGAAATCTTACTTTCTCCAACTGACACTCTGCTTTGAGACTCTCGTAGACCACAGCTTTACAACAGCTTCCACTCAAGGACCAGGGAGGACGAATAAAGAGCCAGATAAACGGGGCTGCGCGCACATTCAAACGCTCCGTCAGACTGAAGAAATGAGATGCCTTTAATCCATTCACTTCTGCACGACCCTCGTCAGAGATGGACACTGAAAAACAACCACCACCCCCCGTTGCCCCAAAACAGTTTAGAAAGGAGTTTATTCACAATATGTTCTTGGCATCTAGTCAGGCCAAGACAGCAACATCACTGCAGACAATAGGATACAATCAGGAAAAGCCTTCCCCTCAGAGCTTTAAAAATCGAGGAGATGGCAAAAGAAGAAAGATTTTACTACAGTCAGTCTGTAGCAACACACAGCCCTAGAACTGGGAGGCATTCTGCAAATACCAGTACTCAGAGCAATGTTAACTCCTGTCAGTGCACAGGACAAAACAGTATGCAAGTCACCTGCCTTGCCAGAATCCTCAGCGAGAAGGTTCCTCCTGTCAATCATCGGTCTCTTTTGTCACACCTAACAGACTAGGTAATCAGTCAAGTCTGATCAGAAGTTTTCAAAGCATGACTTGTAAACAGGAGCACATAAGCTATGCATTGACTAATTTTGTGGGTTTTTTTTAAAAAAAAACCTTTTGCACCATAATATCATTTAATACCTAACAGGTTAGTGGCCAATGCTTAAGTTTGACTGAAAGATAAAACTGAAGAGGCATGATAATCACATTCTGAAGACAGCAAACTGGCTCTACACTTCATTGCTCTAGAACCCGAGTACAAGAACATCAGTGTCCAAGGCATAGGAGAAACAAAATGTCAACTTTGACTGGACAACTAGTCTGATCTGCAGCTAGAAATAAGCCTTCAGTTCATCTACACTTCCATCTGTCACACCTTCTCCAAGAGCCCCAAGAGAGGAAGTACAAGCTTCCACACTTACAGCCTTCATTGTACAGGTACGCTATCCCCAGCTTCACAGCAGCTTCAAAGTTACCCTTTTCAGCAGCCCTAAATTGGAATAGAGGGATACTTCAGGTTTAAGTCAATAGGTACTTTCAGGCCCTCATCCTTAGACAAGTTACCACAACGCAGGCCAGGCAGTGAATTTGATGCAGTGTAACAAATGCACTCTACCCACCAGTACACATGCTTCTGCCACAGAAGTTAAGCATAAATTGTGCCCTGGCTTTTCTTGCTGCAACCCTTTGATGTGCCCACATCCAGAAAAATTTGAGAATTCTACAGGAACTGTTTTCCAGTCCTGTGTAACATCCCCAATGCCAGAATGCGATAACATATTTTGGTATTCACACTCTCAAGCCAATTATCAGATAGTCGTTAGAAAGAACATTAAATATGCATCAGAGCAGAGGCAACAAAACAATTGGCATGACATTAAAAGTGACCAATACCCTTTAAAACAGAAAGATAAATGGACACTGTCCTTCCTTTTTAAATCAGATTTATCATTATCTATTCAAACTCCAGTCTTAATACAGACATTTACCTATTTTTTCATTAGGTAAAAATACTTTTTCCACAAGAAGTGACTAAATGAACTGGGACTTAGAAATATGGTTATATTCTAGATTCTCTGATTTGACTTGCACATTCATATGGAACAGGCTCCAAGAGCATCAGTAACAGAGGTTTTAGCTAATATGCTACATTCCACCATGGGATACTACTGCATTTCAAGAGAAATAAGAACTTTGGTATATACAACAGGCCGTGCTCCAATTAAAAAGACAACAGTTCTAATGTGGATGAGAGTTTAAACATGAACTCAACAATTCTTCATCGCAGCAAGCAGAGACTTCTACGAGTAAGAAAGGACAGTCAGATCTCCCACATACAATAGAAATTGATTCGCATTGGATACCTAGCTTGAAACATCCTCCCCTACAATCATGGACATACCTTGATTCTTAAAACGCTTACCTTTCAAACATCTTCAGATTGTTAGGAGAAGGCCATATTTCTTGGAAACTCGCACATGCCCAAACACTAGCATGATTATCCACAAGGTATTTCAGATGTGAGTGCACCTGTGGGGGCAGGGTGTGTGTGCATGTAAGAAAGCAATTACAAAAATAAGGGACCAACAGAAAAAGTTCTTCAGCAATCTAATTTTATATAGGTAGCAAATTAACCACAAGTAAATCACAATTGTTTTTCTGACTAAGGCAAAAGCTGCCAAACTGAATTACATTTTTCAGTCACAGTGATCTGGCAGGAGAACTCCCACAGAAAATCTACACAAAACACTCAAATACTGCTGTTCATCATCTTAAACTCAAGTATTGAGAAATAAAACTGCTGTTAGTATGGCAAAAGAATCTGAAGAAAACCAAAGAATATACACAATAGTTAGATTTACTTTGACATGAGGAGCCAGCCTTTCCCATGTCCAGTCCTGGCTCCTAATGGCAGAGGTAAGCCATAGCATGTTACAGAGGGGAAGCGATTAGCAGACTCACAGCTCTGACTGAAAGGATGTCCTCAGCGGGAAGGCCTTTCAGAACATGAAACAGAACATCTTCAGGCAGACTTAACAACGTCAGGACTCGGGGCCGTTTTCTTATCCTTCGCTTTGAAGGGAAAGAAAAACATCTGGAACATCTACAGTGAATTACTGGAAAACAAAAACCCCAAACACCTCAGTTAGTCATGGAACAGGAGGAGGAAAAAAGATGCTATAGAGCATACACATATATAAACATGTAGATGGGCAGTGTTACCTATTTTACTGCAGCATAGGACACCACTTATTCAAAGACATTAAAAATAAACACATTTAGCATGAAGTGAATGATTTAGCAGCTTTAGCTACAAAGAAGTGAATGATTATTTTAATTAAGCCAAGTGGCTCAGAAGGGGTGACTAGGGCAATTCAGCTCAAGTCCTCTCCATTGAGCAGAATCCCTCTATAATCTAACTTCATCATTTTAATGATTTTAGTTCAACTGTCACTTCATTTACCTCTCCCACATCCTGACTTTTCCTTCTCAATTGATACTAGTCTTCAAAATGCAACCCAACAGGAACTTAAGACTTGCCAAACTAGTTCAAGACAAAAGCCCATCTTTCTAAGAGGCCACTTGTCTGCCACGGACACTTATGGAAGATGCTACAGAAGCAGGAAGCACTTTCTTGAAGTTTCAGCACCTCGTAGCATTCAGAGACCAAAGCCTTACCTACACCTTCTGTTCCTGTTAAGGCAGAGTTTACCCTCAATGCATATGTTACTTAACATGAGGCAAAACTGAGAAAAGCATGCAAGTACCACTTGCTGAAAACACACCCCATGGTAGAAAGCCCAATCCTTTTCCATCTGCTGGGAATAGCGCAGTGTTCGGACTGCCACTAAGAGGCTGTCTCTTGCCTGTGCTCAAGGGCCCCAGCACTAGCAGCAGTCTGACTAACAAATGTTAGAAATTCAAATCAGCAAAAGTTGCTAGGAGGAAAAGAGCATGTCCCCCACCTCAAGACTGCAGGTGTAGAGAAGGATCATTCCCACATTACTGGTTGGGTAGGAGGATCCCCCTCAGTTCCCGTGTTATTTCATGCTCTGCCTCCTTCCAGAGCTCCGTCAAGCAGCCACAGAGATATCAGCGTTGCTCATTTCAATGTCAATCTCTTACAAAGGTAGCAGTAACCCACTCAAAACAGAGCTCTTAAGAGCAGCCCATGCAAGCAATAGAGATGCATTTCTGAGACAGAAGAGGGCAGACACGAGGGCTCAAGAAACAAATTCTGAAGTGAAAGTTTCAGTCCCACAACATAAAGGACCACGTTAGGGTCTTCATTAAGGAAGGCTTCTTGCCTGTATTTCTCAAATTAGGCTTCTAAGTCTTGTACAAAGAGATTATATTTGGAAAATGTAATTACTGACTTTCTAAAAAGTGTCATAAAAGATGGACTCCACTAGAGAGCCCATTAATTTGCCACATACAGGGGCCCACATTTTTACCCTACTTCCACTGGTTAATTTCTAATTTGAAGTCTTCTTGAAGCAAATAAAAAAAACCCAGTACAGTCAAAGTAGTAATATAATATATATGGCAAACCACAGCATATTAGCTATGAAGTAAAACAAGTTAGATTCATGCAGTCTCACTAGATTATAAGGTCAAATGCATAAGCTGAGAAGGGTGCAACTCCCAAGTTTTCTTCTCTTCACAATGAAATTAAAAGTCGAAATAGTCAGGGTGAAGATAGATAATTTTAATGAGGGAAGTATTTTTCCTCCATGAAGCTTTTTTTTTCCTCCTCTGGCCTACTCTACTACTTTAAGTGCTTACCATCTCCTGCTAATAACCTAACATGTGGAAAGCCTCATGATCTAGTGCAGCTCTCTGGTTCTTTACATAGAGCTTGAAAGAAAGACTGGAGAAGCAATAAGTTGCATTTATCTTTGAGAAGAATAGAGCACGTTACCAGCTGCAGATGCAATGAATGGAAAAATACATGGGCTGTCCAGTTACATCTCTCCCTCTCTCTATGAGTGTGCTAGATCCATAGAACTGGGAAGCATCCAGATTTATGGACTGCAGAGCCAATGCAGAGGTTATAGATGATTTGTTCAAAGCAAAAGTTACTGCATCAGCTTTAATTACTTTACACAAATTTTTCAGTTGGCAAAGTAAGTTTTACCTGGCTTTTCAGCAGGATTCTTAGGAATAGCCTGCAGATTCCCAAGGAGTCCATAAACAATAGCTAGAAAGCCACTGTGCTAAAACAGGCTTTTGTGCTTGTCTTAGTATATACACACACACTATTAACTCCCTTGGCACTTCAGGTTTAATGGAATAAACCAAACTGATACACTATAGCATCTGCTGTCCCAGTATAGATCTACCTGTTACCTGTCTTTGAATAACAGACTATTGCCATGAAAATAAAAGCCTTTTGACGTGTGCAAGGAAGAATACTACTCTCCTTTGCATCCCCTTTCTGGGGCCACTTTCAGCAGAATTATTGCAATGAAAAAGATAAGGACATCTATACTGGCATGCCAATTACATCCAAATGAACACTGAATGACTCAGGAGCATGGGGTTCTGAGGCAAGATAGGAAACAGAAAAGTTGGTTTCAAAAGCTAGGAAGTCATACGGAGAAATCAGTTTGTTACTTCACAGAATCACAGAACCGTTGTGGTTGGCAGGGACCTTCAGGGATCCTCTAGTCCTACCCTACAGCTCAGAGCAGAGTCAGCTATGGCAGACTGCTTAAGGCTGTGTCCAGATGGATTTTGAATATCTCCAAGGATGGAGACTCCACAACCTCTCTGGACGATGTCTTCCAGTGTTGATCTTCAGAGTGAAAAAGGCTTCTTTCTTCAAAGTTTGTGCCCAACAACTTCATAGCTGTCCTATATGTTATTCCGTACACAGCCCACATTTCTTCACGGCTGGCTTCAAAATGAGAAGCGAAGGAGTGCTGAGATACATCCAGCAGTTACAGACTATTGCAGTGCCTCCAGCAAAAGAGACTAGAAAGCACGAACTCAGGTAAGATACTAAAACATCGATGTCCCAGTAACACGGAAAGCCGCGCTTCAGGAATCGTTTCTGCTAAGACAAGCAGGTCTGCAGGGAGAGACCTCCGGAAGAGCTGCGGAGGACTCTGGCCAGAGCCGAGCACGTCCCCAGGGCAGAGCCCGCCCGGGGAGCAGGCCGCACCGCTGCCCGCCCGCCCGCCGCCGCCGGCGCCGTTTGAATTTCCGCGCGCGCCGCAGGGCGTGGAGGGCGGTACGCGGCCCCGCCGCGGCGCCTCGGAGCCCGCGCGGGCCCGGGGCCGCCCGCCGAGCGGGGGATGCGCCGCGGCGGTGCCCGGGCAGGGCCGCAGCCCGCCCGCCGGCGCCCCGCTGCCCCTCCGCCGCCTTCAGAGCTCCCCTCAGGAGGGGCCCGGAGCGGCGGGCGGGAGCCCCGCTGGCGCCTCTCAGAACTGAGGCGGGAGGAAGCGGCGGCGCCCCCACGGCCTGGCCCGGCCCAGAGCCCCGCGGCCCGGTCCGCACTCACCGCCCGCCTTCATCTCCGCGCGTCCCCGGGGAACCGACCGGCACCAGCGGCCGTCGCGCCCCACGGCCGGCTCCGAATGAGGTACGCTGCGTGGGGGCGGGCCCCAAGGCCCGGCGGCGGGCGGGGCTCCGCCCACAGACCCCGCCTCCTCCGGCTCTCGGCACCGCCCCCCGCGCCTCAGCGAGGGTCAGGGAAAGCGTGCGCGGCGAGCTCCGCCCAGGCCACGCCTCCCCGAGGAGTCGCCCCGTCCCGACCGGAACTCCTCCCCTCCTGGGATAGGCCCAGAGCCTGTGAGCGACGCCTACCAGCCTCGCGCACTTTTTTTTTAAACCCAGCAGGCGCTGTGATTGGTCGGAAGTCTGGTTGGAGGTGGTACCTACCCCGCCCCATGAGCCGTGATTGGGCGTGGAGGATGCGAATTCGAATTGGGGCAGTTGGCGGTTCGAGCATCTCCCGGACACGGCGGCTGAGGCGCATGCTCACAGGGCAAGCCCTGCCCCCAAGTGGGGGGGCTGTGTTGCCATGACAGCAGGCGCCCGTTGCGCTCCCCTCCCTGACGAGGTCATGTCGTCGTCATCGTCGCCCCGTGTAGTGTCACCCAAGCACCCAGGTGCCATGGAGGGTGGCCTGCAGCCCCTCATCCCAGCTTGGCCCCTGGTGGCAGCAGTTTTCCTGCCACCCCAGTGCCTCTCACCCACAACCACTTGCACTCACACAGATGCTTGTCCAGCCAGGGGAACTACACCACACTTAGACATAAAAATGTTTCTGGGCTTGTTTACACCTCATTTAGTCTCCCTGAATGTCTGGGGCCTAAGAGTATCAGTGCTGCTGCAAGAAAAGCACTGCAAAGGCATGCCCACAGGAGGAAGGAGTGGGACAGCCCGGCTGGGCAGAGATAGGCTTCTGATGCCATTAACTGCCACACCACCTCGCACCTTAACTCGACACAGAGCCCTGCCTTGCCCCTGCCTCTCTTGGTGTCCCAGTGTGCGAGAGTGAGGTGGAATTTGAAAGACGATTAGGAGTCAAAGTTCAAAACTGAGTCAAGAATTCAGAGGAAAACCCAGGAACTAAGTTGGCGAAGTACAGAGAGAGAGATAAAGAGGTGTCTTGAAAAGGCTGGCAGATGAACAAAGCCAACACAGGGAAGATCAAGTTTACAAGTTATCTCTTTAGCTCAAGGAAGCCTTTTGTGGGTCTTTTAGAAAATGACAGCAAGAAGAAGAGCTATCATTTTGTTGGGCATAAAATGACTGTGTCATGATTTGTGCTTGTGAGGAACTTCTGCGTCCTCGGATACCTTGGATAAGCATCATCAATCTCAGCACAGTCAAGGTCTCTTCTGGGTAGCATTTATGTGAGCTTTTTTAAAGGATAGCCCTGAATTTTATAAGTCCAGGTATTTTTCAGCTGTGGAACATGAAATTCTGGATGCTTTTCTGTGCATACATGAATGTAAGTGATTCAAATAGCTTTAAAAATATCATTATCTCTCAAAGTAATCTCATTTCGTGGTTGGGGAAGCTGAGATAGAAAAGCTAGATGACTTGTCTGAGGTCACACTACAACTCTAGCAGTGCTGGGACTGGAAGCCCATTGCATTGACCCACAGTCTTGTGCAATGACCATGCAGGACAGCAGATGTGCCCACACATTTTCACAGTGTGAACCTGTCTTTGTAAATACACATGCCTTCGCGTATAGGTTTTCTCCCACACAGATCCACCTCCGCTTCTGTCCGCAAACCTGCATAATGTTCTCTGGGCATGCAGCAATTGTTGATGTGAAAAAGTAGTATTGGGAACAGAGGGAATTTTTAGCTTCTTTTAACTGAGAAATATTTTGAGGTAGAAAGTTAATCATGCTGTCTGCTTTTGTTCTTTATTTCTTTTTCCCCTCACAGCTGTTTCTGTCAGCTAATAAGTTGAACCAGAAAACAAAACATGAATAATCACCTCCCCACAGAGAGGTAAAATACCACCAGGAGATGCTCTTTGAGTCACAGGTGATCCACAGTTCATGGAGTTCCCTCAGGTCGATCACACTCTTTCCAAAAGTTACAATGAGAGAGGGAGGCAGGGCATGAGAAAGGTTATAACCGGAAAACAAGTGGGCATAGAGAGAGATGGGAGTTAGCAATGCTGTGACAAGAAACAGACTGTGACTGTAGATGCAAGAAATGTGTGGAGCAGGGCAATAAAAGCTGTGCCCAGATTTACTGGTGAGAGTATGCCCACCTTGAATGAGCATGTAAGGCCTGATCCAAAGTCAAAGGTGTAATCCATGCGAGGGAGTCTCTCTGCGCATTTCAGGGTTTGGAGCAGGTGTATGAAGAAGGATAGGATAAGAAATATTAGTCAAAGCAATATTCTGTCTTTTCTGTGGAAGTAAAATTTATAGTTGGCATTTTCAAAAGCACTAAACTTTGGTCTGTTTTGTCCTTTCCAGAATAAAATGGCAGAATACTCAGATTGTTTTATCACTGACATGAATAAGATCAGAGGCAGGCTGGCGTGCGGGTGGCATTCATGTTGCCCAGACATAGCCATCTGGCAAATTTTTAGAAATCCCGTGGTATCTGCAGCACTTGCACAGAACTGACAAACATGAAACAGAAATGAGATCTGTACCCTTTCCAAGTGGCAGCTGGAAGCCAGGTTGGTCTTTCACAGTTCTGCACCTTCTCAGAAGGCATTAGACAATTAAGAATCTGTCCCTGAAAAGGAATAAGGCTGTAAGTATGTGTTTTAATCACTGTCTCCAATTTCTGAGTGAAATTCTACTTATTTATCATGTCTCTTTCTCCACTAAACAGTAGAGAGATTGTGTTTCTCCTGAATCAGAATGCTTTTTTCCTCCCTTCACATCTGTTTGCTATGGAAGTTAAGATAAATATAGTAAAGGCCTTTTGTTTACCTTTTTGAGATTTAAACAAAACTCAACACAGCTGTAACACTTACTCACTATACCGCCAAACCTGTGATTCTTCTGCATAGGAAGAGATGTTGCTATGCCAGCTCAAGTCTCCATCAAGGTGTTGATCCTTCTTATCAAGACACTCAAGGGCCTGAGACCATGGCATCTAAGCAATAAGGCACTGGAAGAAGGACCATGGTCGACAGCTACATTCTCCCGGCAAAACAGAGTGCTTTATTTCCAAAACAAAGCTTGTCTGTGTAGGAGACAATTTTCTTAGAAAAAAACTCTCACAGAAACCTACAGCCCATCACAAACCCTTTCTCCTCCAAGTGGTAGGTACAGTTTGCCATAAGTGTATTTTTGAGTACAGAGACCACAGCACCATATACACAGTTCTTGCCCTGGGAAGAGAGTGAAAAGGAAGAATCTTCCTCTCCCCAGCAGCAGTACCGGACAGCAGGCCAGGCTGTAGGGAAGGGGCAGAGTATAAGCAGCTCTATGGCTGCTCGGGTCAAGAGCAAATTATCTAATGAGAAATGTCTGTAATTTAGGGATTTTATTCATGGTTAGGATTTATTATTTTGTTTTTGCTGTTTTAGTCTTATCTTCAGGTGACGTTATGCAGTACAGTTTTATCAATAAACTTACTGAAAATACCTTTTAATCAGGCATATATCAACTTGCATGTTTTTTAATCCATTTGTGAGAGAGAGAGGATTTATTGGTATAGAGATTATTACTCATTGGTATCCTCTTTCTTAGGAACTTTTGTCTTTTAAGCCTTTTTAGAGGGGCGTTTGTGAAAGTCTTTTTAGAACTAATATATTTTTTCACCCTAGTATGCAGGGTATGTGATCAGATTCAGATAGCATGATTTTAAGGAGAGAATAAAGATGAAGAATTTCAATAAAACAGGACTTTTCAGAAAGTGATAAAAGTAAATCTGAATGTGACATCCTGTATAATGTCTTCAGCTAGTGAATAGGTTAACAAGCCACTTAATTTAGACATTCAGAATGTGTTCAGTCTAGTGAACAAATTGTAGACAAGCAGCTATGCACTAGAGGTTGCATTACATGCCATTCCAAAAGTAATTTCATTTAGATTTTCAGGAAAATGGCATGTGTCTACATTGCAGAGTGGAGTTGCATGGTTTGCAGAGGTTCTGTCTCCCCCAAACTAGCCCTGTCCAAGTTGGTTCCAGAACTGAAACAAAATGACTGTGACATTATAATGCTACATGCAAATTAATTAACCAAGCTGAAACTTAGGAATAATTAGCTCAGATGCAGCAACATCACAGCTATATTGTCTTCAGGATCTAGTATTTCTACAGGGTCTGATGTGATGCCATTTGGAATACTAGGATGCCTGAGGCTAGAAAACAAATGTGCAACTGGGAGTCTTGGAATTTGCTACAATTTTTACATAGCCTGTGATTACTCAATCAATAAACATGATGGTTTTATATTATACCATCTGATGAATGCATTCAGCCAGTTGTAAAACGGTGCCTTTCCCAAAGTCCAAAGGGCAAACAAAAACAATATAGATCACTTACTTTGTGAAAGGCTGAAATGTTCCATGAATTTTCCTGGTAATCACTACTCTGCATCAGTCAGACTAAATTACTGAGAGGGTAGAAAGAGCCAATCCTCTCTTGAGAGAGTCAGTCCTCAACTGAAATGGTGTTACCAATCTTTATAACTTCTGTCCTGCTTTTAACAGGATGATGTAACTCAGCTCTTTATTACACACTCAATACAATATAACAACTATTGGGCTAGAGATGGAAGTTGCTCTCCAAGAGAGGAAAGAGCTTCTCCAAATCTGTAAACCTAGGTGCAAATTAGATGGAAGAGTTTGTCTGAGGTCCTTAGATGCTGGGGCAACTTTGGCCCAAGTTTTGAGTCAGGTCATCTCAGCATATACTCTAATGGCTGCCTCCCTATATTGTGTGTATTTCAGCATGTTATTAATTTGCAATCCCTGCTAGGAGGATACTTCAAGCTTGCACTAAGGTTTATTATCAATGCTGTTTGGAGACAGTATTGCAGATCAGAAATGATGGGCCAGGGCAGAGCAGGATGTCTAGTATCTCCATCCTTTCTCCACATTGTATTTCTCTTTCATGGAACACACTTGTATAGAAACATCCCAGAAGAATGAAAACCTTCCCTTTCAAATTAGGACATAAAACTACCACAAGGTGGCATCAAACACATATGATGGGGCACCAAATGTCCATCAACTATTGCGTTTTTTTCTGTATTTGAGAAAGCCTCAGCGCAGACATCCTAACCTAAGAAGTAATGCACTAATATTTTAGAAGCAATAGGTCTTCATTTTACAAATCTTCCTTACACGTAATACTGATGTGTATAATCTCACTGCCTTCCATTACTAAGTACCACTCTACAGTAGTAAATGAACAAGAATCAAGATATTTGCAAGGAAGTGGGTTAATGCAGCACTTTTCAGAATTCACGTATGTCCCCACCAAGGCAAGGGAAGAATGAACATGGCTTTTAATGACAAATGACATGGCAAAAGAGGTCTGCAATGGGCCTCCTTTTTCCTGAAAAAGGAGCTATGGTTTCAAATGTTTGGTTAGCTTACAGCTACAGTAGGTTGCTGCTAAAGCTATCTACCATCTATTTCTAAAGTCTCATTGCATAAGACAAAGGCAAGTATCTGACGTACTGAATTAGATAACAGATGTGTGCCTGTGTGTTGGGTCATGTGAAGTCCTCATTCTGAAAGGACAGGTTATGTGACAGACTAAAGCTCATAACACTAGGTATAGGAAGTGGTGGATTCTCTAAGGGGTCTCCTTCATTTGTTCCAGAACCCACAGGCAATACTCAGCACATCACAGACCCTCTGAGCAGCAAGGTACAGCGTGTGGAGTCCCAGGGTTGGAAAGAAGCGGTCTTGCTGCATGAAACATAGGGGAAGGGGAGCACGAGGGAGTGAATCTCATGTCTCCTGAGTAAGGTTTGTATTACATGGTGTTGTGTTTGAAACAAGTGCACTCTCTCAGCCAAGATCCACCTAACAATCCACCTCCCATTAAAGTCAGATCCAGCACAGGCAGCTTCAGGAAAGGCGAAGAAGCAGTGACTGACCTGTCTTGTCTCTGGAGGTCCCATTGGCAGGCTCACTGTGAGCCTGTGCTGCTCCCATTCCCTGGATGGTTGCAGGCCTTCATTTCT
This sequence comes from Apteryx mantelli, assembly GCF_036417845.1. Lineage (NCBI taxonomy): Eukaryota > Metazoa > Chordata > Aves > Apterygiformes > Apterygidae > Apteryx > Apteryx mantelli. The sequence goes on along the minus strand of NC_089993.1, from coordinate 2,104,292 downwards.
TGGGCTCTCAGTGGGGCATCTTACTGCTGCCCCATTCAAGTGGAAACATACCACCTGCACTAATGTCTGCTGCAGAAAACAGGGAATGTGGTCCTTGTCTTCTGGATAAAGGCGGACACTCTTCAAGCTCTTGCTAGAAGAGGCACATTTAAAATAATTAGAGAGTATCACTTCTTAAAAAAACCCCACACTTGTGTCTGAGGGAAGTACCCGGAATAGAACCAGTGAGCCTTAATTGGGAGACATGATTACACAATACAGGCAGACAGAGCAGTACTTTATCTGCCAGACAAGCACTGAACCAAAGGCTCTTAGTGTGACTGGGCTTTCTCTTCTGGGTACAGAGTGACCTTGGAGGCTCTCACTGATATGAGGCATTCAATTTATATCTTTTTTATGAAAAAAAAAAAAGAGATTGGTTTCAAGATACTTTACTCAGAATGACAGCTATATGTGGCATCTTGAAGACTCAGGTGCCAGGAAGTGAATGTTGCACTGGGTCTATGATAACTGGAGCCGCTGCTGTTACTGTATAAAGTGAGCAGCAAGCCTGCTTTTGTCTGTGTCAGCTTGGGAAAGCTATCCTCTTTCCCTCTCGTGCATCAGGGAAGCAACACTGTCTCCTTATGCTAGGATGACACAGAAACGTAGGATGAGAGGGGATACCTGGATCACTGAGGTCAGCTCCCCTATATGCACAGCACCCATGCGTGCATGGTTACTCCAGGAGGGACTGCAGAGCTTCTTCTCTGCTCATCCTCTGGCACCATAAGCTGTGAAACACTCTCCAGTACCCTACTACATGTTTAGTAAGTAGAGTTGAAAAAAAAAAGAAAGAGGAAAGAAAAGAAATGGACCTGACAGGCTGCCAGCCCAGTGCTTCCAGGCCAGACCACAGCTCAGTGCTTCCCAGCAGCTCTGGGTCCCCGCGAATCCCTGGCACATCTTCCATGCTCTTGGAATAAAAACATGATTAGCTCCATTATAGCTGAAGCACAATTTGCCGTGACTAATTAAGCATATTTATATCTATCATGTACTTTGCTGCTACATACAAGTGAATGAAGAAACCACATAGGCCCAACTGGGTTCCAGATCATTATGTATACAGCTCAGTAAGGCCTAGCCCTAGATATACTGTTGATCTACCTATTGCCAACCACTAATTCATCACAGAAGGCGGTGAACACCATGAGTTTCAGAACATGTAAAGGAATACTGCCCTCGTTCTCTATGGTTCCTCACTGATTACATAGTCTCAGCCATTTAATACTGGGTGTAGGGTTGTTTTTGTTTCCTGTAAAGAACATAGTGTTTGGCAAAAGAGGAGAGTGAGAATGACAACTGTGTACACATTTCACATGTTTCTAGTATTATTTCTCCTCCAGAGAAGAACAGAGCTGTTATTAATAATCACCTCGCCAAGTTTCTAAATTGATGTTTTGAAATGAGCTGAGTGTATAATTTAAGAACCACAGGCAAGGGAGAAAATGTGCTTTCAATTGAATTTGAAAAGGGTGGAGAGTTGATGATGCTGAGAGATAAACGATGGCGATTCTGGAGGGCCAGAACTGTAGAGAAGAAAGCTGTAAACCAGACATTTGCCAGACTTTGCAAAGCTAAAGACAATGCAAGGGCTAGAGGAGTGAAAGGAGGTACAGGAGGGAGACACACAGACATGAAATACAGGGATCAGACCCAGACTCCCTGTGTGTAATTTGCCCTCAGTCTGGGACAGAAAAGGGATACAGCTGGGAATAGAAGTCATGACATTGTGTCTTTCTGCAGAAGATAGACAACGTGCTGGTCCTGGAGCCTGGGAAGCCTCAGGATGGCCACAGGGAAGGGGACTGCAATAGCCAGGGCAAGGAGAGAAGCAGGCCATAGAAACACAGAAGCTGGAGCAGAACTTACCACTGGCATATGCACCAGTTATTGTCTGACACTAACCTATGCCCAGAGTAGTGTTATCCCTTACAGTACCAGATACTGTGCTGTGAAGCTGTACAAGCTCCCTTTGTACCAGATACACAGGGAAGATACAGATGTAGACACATGGTAAATGTATTGTTATCTAGGTAGCATCAGAGTGTGCAAGACACTTTACAGAGTGAGCAAGCCTTTGAGAAATATGCATTCAAAATGTGAAGGAGACAAGCTGTAGGATAGTGTAAGTACTTGGAAGCTTTCCATGTCAGCGTTTCCTGTCTAGTAACCTACGACCTCCTACAGAAACTAAGCTCTGGTATAAAAATGGAGGAAAGGAATGAACTCTTTAGCCTTTATAACTGCAAAGCTCTTTGGACTGTGACTCGGTGCAGGGATGTCTGAGTGGGCCTCCCTCCAGCCAACCTGAAACAAGGACTCTGAAAGAAAAGCAGTGTAGAATTACTGACGGCTCTCTGTAACCCCTGCAACGAACAAAATCCTCACTGCAAAACCTTGCCCGTGGCTAACCTTATAATGCAGGCTTTCTCTCCTTGCCTGTACCCCAGTGCAGGCCTGCTCAGTCAATAGAATTAGCACTTCTTGTATTACACCAAATTAATCTCTGTCAGCCAGTGCAAACCCACCAGTGCAAATATTCTCTGCATGCTTCCTGGGACAGTCCACTGGGTATCAGCAAGGATTGCTTGTGAGAAAGAAGGTGAGTAACAGATGGACAATAGAAACACTCTTTCCAGGGATACACTGCAACCACTGGTCAGCTGCAATTGCAGAAAAGCTTTCTCATCATAACACAACCATTTAAAAAAAGCACCAAAACTTACACATTTAGAGGTTCACAGCTCAGCATTCATGTCTCAGCAACCCTGCCAACCCTGGCGACCCTTGGGCAACCGTGAACCCTAAGCTTGGGCTGACCCATACCCATGACCCATGGCCACCCTGGCTCAGACCAACAGAGCTGCCTGGGCCCCTGGAATAGCCCCATGGTGATTTCCAACCTGGCCTGGACCCACAGAAAAGCATAATATGCAGCTCATTTCCTGACGTGTGGACATCCCAGCCCAGCCTTTTGCATGTCGTGGAGCACATCTTGATGGTACAGGAGGCTGCTGTCGGGGCCCTGAGCACAGCTGCTTCCCCTTCTTAGGGGCCTGGTTACTTATGTCCAAGGCCAGCTCTGGTACAGTGTAGATGTGTAACCTGGGATCAGACTGCTCAGAGAAGAGTTGTGTGGGGCAGAGCTGTGAGAATTTTTGTTGGGGGCCACCAGAGCTGCATATAAGCTCAGGCTCTTGCCCTCATGGCCATTGCATGAGCTATGCCTGTGCCTGAACATGCACCTCTCTGATCTGGACCCTGACCTGCTGACTTGACTTACTGGCTTGAACTTGGACCAAGTCCTACTACACTAAGAATTGCTGCACCCTTCCTTCCCAAATAGGCAATGTTTTCTCTGTGGTAGCACATGTCAGAATATAGTCTGGATGGTGATTAGAAGGCTGAAACACAATCTTCTGTGGCTTGACTTGGATTAAACACACCCCAGCCAGTTTGAACCTTGTAAACACAGAGGCTTCCAAGGAGCTAACAGTGGTGCTTCTGCACTTCTTGTGAAATATAAGTCTCAAAGCACTGCAAACACAAGGCATAAGAATGTTAGTCACTTTTCAGGCTCCATTTCAACAAAGAACAAATTTATGCACATCCACAACAGAAATTCATTTCCCTGAATTTTGTGATGCCAGAATTTCATGGCGTCTCCCATTACACTTTAGAGGTAATATTTAAAGTTAGATCTTTAGAGACCTGGATTTTTAATGCAAAAAGCAAGTGGAAAATAGAATGCTTAAGAATATCTTTTGAGATCTCAAGAGAAAGAAAGAAACAGCCTTTCCCTAGTCTTTTACCCAAGTCTTTTGTCTCCTGCAAATAGATAATGATATGCATTAAATACAGGTCCAGATCCCCAAACATATTTTTGCCAACTGCCAATGATCTTCTTCATGGATCTGTGCCCTGCTTCTCTATACTATGCCTGCATTGCCACTAATCAGAACTACATCTAATTGCAAGAAGAATGAATCATTAGCACATCTTTGAACAGGTTATCTACAACAGAAAACAGAATCAAGCTGCAAGGCCACCCCCTTATTAATTAGATGGAAAAGGGTAAGAATTAGACTGTCAAAAATCTCCCGTATGAATTGTTTTCCAATGGGAAATTAGGGATTGTAGAACAAAATTAAACTGGGCAGTTTAACACAAAAAAAATTGTTTTTTGTTAGCTGGTTAGTTTTTTTCAATTTTGGGCAAATCATTTAGGATTTTTTTTTTTTGACAAT